>NC_083429.1:4861901-5161901 GCF_020745735.1 Hemiscyllium ocellatum | reverse complement strand
TCCCAGTTTGGAAGCTGATGAAGATACGGGTTGCTCAGGGAAATTCACTCAGAGCCATATCTGTGGCACCACAAGCAGCCTGACTGTATAGGAGGGTAGGGAAAAGGAAGGAGGGGCAATAGTCACAGAGGAGTCAGGAAATTGAAGACGGTGTCAGCGTTTCTGTGACTGTCAATGTAATTCCCGGATCGTGGTGTCAAGAATGTCACGGTGTTCATCAAGTCTGCTCCATCATTCAATTTTGTCTGATTGGTTTTTCAAGCCCATTTTCCATCTTTCCCTCTTGATCTCATCGCAATCAAGAACTTTTCTATCTTTGTTTTAAATCTACTCAATGACCTTGCATCCATAGCCTTCTGTGTCAATGAATTCCACAGATTCCCCACTCTCTGGGTGAAGCTGTTTCCCCTTATCTCCAATCTAAAAGGTTTTCCCTTTACTCAAAGGCTGTGCCCTTGGTTACTCGTCTCTCCTGTCAATGGAAACATCTTCCCAACGTCCACTCTGTCCAAGCCACTCCTCAGTATTCTGTAAGTTTCAACCAGATCTCCCCTTGTCCTTCTAAACTCCATCATGTATAGTCCCAGAGCCCTGAAACATTCCTCATCTGCTAAACCTTTCATTCCTGGGATTTTTCTAGTGAACTTCATCAAGACCTGTTCCAGGTCCAATGCATCCTTCCTGATGGATGGAGCCTAAAGTATAACGTAATCAAAAATGATATAAAGGAAAGCAAAAGATGAAGTGTAGAAGTATTGGTTCAGGATAGTGTCAGTTAATGAGTCTGAGATTAAGTTGATGCCTTCAAGTTCAAAATGAATTTGGCTGGAGCTTTAGTAAAAATATACTATAAGGTTATGCTGTGAGGGACCGCCTGTGGGCTGCCAACTATTGAAAATGATACAGAGATGGCAACGTGACAGTGTTGAGAAACTTCCATTATCCAGCTGCAGGTTGGGATACTGACTGTGTCTGGGTAGTGACGGATTGTATGGAGGAGAGCTTACTGCAGGAGTATGTGCCCACCCCAAGGGACCATGTACTGTTGAACCTTGGAAACGAAGTGGGGAAAGTGGATCCAGTATCAAGTGGGAAAATTTTCAGGCACGATGATCATTTTATTGTAACGCTCAGGATGATGGTAGCGATGCTGTGCATTGACTGAGTTTGAGAAAAATCAGTCGACTGAGAACTGCCTTCACTGGGACAAGAATGAATCTGGGAAGGTGTGACCGGAACACCAAGTTGATCGGAAAAAAAAAATGAAGAATGGGCTCCCTTCAATGGCTTGGGTCTGTTCGAGGGATAGTTCCTCACACAGGAAAGGCAGGGTAAACAAACCCAATGCTCCCTCGATGACAATGGAGCAAAAGGTTAAGGTGAAGAAGACCAATTGAATAGCTGTCAGATTGAGAAGAATATTGTGAACCAGGAGAAATGCTGAAGGTTTAGGGTAGAGATGATCCAGCGGAGGAATTTATGAGAAAACGGAAAGCCAACATAAAATTGTCACACCTCTAAGGGAGCGTATGAAAAGGTGGAGTAAGGCTGATTCAACACTTGAAAGAGGATTTATACTGAGATGAAGGGGAATGGCTGAGTGTGAGATGAATACTTCATCTTTGTCTTAACCAAAGTGGCCGAACCCACCCAGGTCATGGTGACAGAGGAGGAAACTCTGTCACTCGAAAGGTACAACATTGATGAGGAATATATTTGTGGCACAGGCAACAAACCGGTTTCACTGTTTTTCCCTCGACATATGTGACATTAAATCATTCATTCATTCATTCATGCATGGAATAAAAGGGACTGTATCAATTTGGACACAAAATTGACTGATTGCTAGGAGATCGAGAGGAATGTTCATTAGATTTTTAATTCAGACTGGAGATAGATGTTCAGTGAAGTTCCACAGGATTCAGTTTTGGTGACCTCATTCACTTTGATATGTGTGAACGATGTACAAGTGGTGTGCAGGGACACATTCAAAATTTACAGTTGACACAGCACTTAAAGAAATTTTAAACTGTGAGGAAAACGTTGTAGAACTCTAAATTTACATTGCCAACTTGTTAGAAACAGTAGAAAGGTGATTGATGAAGTTTGGCACATTGAAACATGAGACAATGCAACTTTCATTCAAGAACATTAAAGTTCAACATAAAATAGGCAGGAATACAAAAGCACAGGATGTGCAAAGAACATTGAAGTTTATAGGACATTAAACATTGGCAAATCATACAGTATTCCTGTCTTTATAAATACTGATAGTTCAAGAGTAAGGAGGTGATGTTGAACTTGCATCAAACACATTCAACTTCAACTGTGTCACATGATCGGACAGATGTGAACACATTGGAAAGGATAACGAACTGATCTAAAAGAATAATTCCAGGAATGAGAAAGATCAGTTATGAAGTCAGACTGTTGCAACTGTTCTCACTGAAGTGAAGGTGGCTAACAGGAGATCGGATGAAGCTTTTCAAACTCATAGGCAGACTGAATAGATTAGATTGGATAAAACTGGACCCACTCACAAAACGAGAGGACACAGATTTCAGGTTATGTACAATAGGAGAGCTATGATAGAAGTAAGAACCTTTTAACTTGGCGAGTGGTTAGGATACACTTGGATGTGTTGTAAATGGATGTTGAATGGAAATTTTCAAGAGGAAATTGGATGATTATTGCGACTAAAAGCAATGTATAATTGTTGTAGTTCTGTTCGCCGAGTTGGGAATTTGTATTGCAAACATTTCGTCCCCTGTCTAGGTGACATCCTCAGTGCTTGGGAACCTCCTGTGAAGCTCTTCTGTGATGTTTCCTCCGGCATTTATATTGGGTTGTCTCTGCCGCTTCCGGTTGTCAGGTCCTGCTGTCCACTGCAGTGGCCGGTCTCTTAGGTCCAGGTCGATGTATTTGTTGATAGAATCTGTGGATGAGTGCCATGCCTCTAGGAATTCCCTGTCTGTTCTTTGTTTGGCTTATCCTATAATAGTAGCATTGTCGCAGTCAAACTCACGTTGCTTGTCATCCGCGTGTGTGGCAGAACACTGAATGGAGAATTCACCACAAAGGTGTACAGGAAAGCCACATACACAGACCAAGTCCTGAACTACGAAAGCAACCAGCCCAACACACACAAAAGAAGTTGCATCAAGACACTGTTGAATAGGGCCACAACACACTGCAGCACACCAGAACTGCAAAAAGAGGAAGAAGAACACCTCTCCAATATATTCGCCAAAAACGGATACCCCCGCAGTTTCATCAACAGATGCCTAAGGGAAAGACAATGGAATGAGGACATGCCACAACCCAAAGGACTAGCCAGGTTACCATACATCAAGAACATTTCTGAACTGACAGCCAGATTACTACGACCACTCGGACTCATAACAGCACACAAACCAACAGCCACTCTCAGACAACAACTCACCAGGACAAAGGACCCAATACCCAGCATGAGCAAAACGAACGTAATGTACAAAATACTATGCAAGGACTGCACAAAACACTACATAGGACAGAAACGAAGACAGCTAACGAGCCGCATCCTTGAACACCAACTAGCCACGAAACGACACAACCAGCTATCCTTCGTAGCCACACACGCAGATGACAAGCAACCTGAGTTCGACTGGGGCAACACTACTATTATAGGACAAGCCAAACAGAGGACAGTCAGGGAATTCCTAGAGGTATGGCACTCATTCACAGATTCTATCAACAAACACATCGATCTGGACCCAATATGCCGGCCACTGCAGCAGACAGCTGGTCAGCTGGTACTGACAACTGGAAGCTGTAGAGACAAACCACTACAAATGCCGGAGGAAAGATCACAGAAGCACTTCACAGGAGGCTCCCAAGCACTGAGGATGTCATCTAGACAGGGGACGAAACGTTTGCAACACAAATTCCATGCTCGGTGAACAGAACCACAACAACGAGCACGCGAGCTATAAATCTTCTCCCAAACTTTGAGAAATGTATTATGTTACGGGAGAAAGCAAGAGATCACTACTCTGTAATGAACTCAGATGAAGAGCTGGTGCAAACATCATGGGTCAAATGACACACTTTTTGCCTTAATTTTTCTGTGTGGGTTGGTGTGATGTCTCAAGAGTTCTCCAATTCTAATAATACTATGTCTCCATAACCTCATTGATGCTGTGCGATCCAATTTACCTCTGAAACATCCATCAGTTAAAGTACCCCTCCGTATCTCTGTAACTCATAGAGGCATTTTATAAACCTCCTTTCTCTGCAATCTCCTCTAAATACTCCCTCTCTCTGTAATAATTCTCAAGGCCTGACAGCTTTGTCTGTAATTACTCCGATACATAGAAAGCTCCCAATCTTTACAATCTCCTCCAGCTCACACAATCATCAGTCTATCAATGTCACTAACTCCCTCCCGCCCTGATAAATCTCATGATATCCATAACCTCCTACAGCCATTACACTGCCCGTTATTCAGTGCACCTTTCTCCGTCCCTTACAAATCTGACCATCTCTTAAACTTCCTCAAATCCCTACAATTTTCCCTGTTGTCTAACGTGCTGCAATGTGTGATCTTCTGTGTAAAAGCCTCTTGTCCCTACAGCACTCCCGAATCTGTAACCACCTTCTGTCCCTACACAGCTCCCTAACTCTGCAGCCTCCACATTGTAAATCCCACCCTATCTGTGAAAACACCCCTAGCCGTCCTTATTTTTGTAATCTCCACCAGATCAAAAAAAACCCCTATGTATCACGAATCTTCATTAACCCCTTCAAATCTCAATGTCTCTGAAATTCCTCTCGCTACTGCAATACTCTCCATGAAATCTTTCAAGAAAAGTCACATTGTCTTTCAGGAGAATCTGGTCATATTAATCTCCTGCAGTGCGAATGCAAGGTTTTCTTTTGTCTTCTGCAAGCTCTCTATCTCAAACCCCTTCACCTAGAACGTCCTTATTATCTCTAATCTCATTCACAAACTTGATCTGCCTGTATGTCTGTGACCTTCTCCAGGAGGAGGAAAGGCTTTTTCGGGGTAGGGGTAGATTTTGTGTTTGAAGAATCTCATAAACGTATGACTGTTCGTAGAAAGTAGAGGATTTACAGAGATGGGAAGGGTGACAGAACATGAGGGATGTCACAGAGACTGATATTTGTAGGCACAGAGAAAATATTTTTTAGTTTTCATGTTTGACTATAGTTTGAAGAGGAAAACATGCTATTAAACTGCAAATGTATGGATGCATTATTGAGTTTGGGATCTGCCTGTTCCAACTGTGGGATTCCATACAGGAATAGGTGCGAGCAGTTGACCCCACAAAGGCGGGGCAGAGTCTGTAATCTTCCAAATCATATTTGGGAGATCAATTCTAGGATAGGTGAGAGCAGCTGAGAATATTCAGGCAAGGCAGGAAGTGTGGGATTTTCCTGGTCTGATTGTGGGACTCATTTCCAGAATAGATGTGAGTAGCTATAAATACCTAATGCGCTGGGCTTGTTCAGTTCTGAATGTACTTACCTATTCTGTATCCGTATCTACATGTGATTCCGAACTGACATTGTCACAACAGAAGTTACTGCTGAAAGACAACAATTCCCAGGTAGGAACACTTGACCAGGGTCAACTCAACAGAGCATCAGACAAAATTAAGTTCTCACTTCCTGAAATATTACAATTCAAAAGTATTTTACGAAAACAAAACTTGTTTCATCTGGTGTGAATTCGGTCTGCATCATTGACCCGAATATCTATGTTAGGACAGATCAGTTCACCTGTCACAGTGTGGGCTCTATCTGTAATCCTTGTGTACTTTAACCACTTCTCACAACACGACTCAGCCCTCCTACCATCTCCCACATCCGTTGCATTCTTTTTCTGATACAGACAGGCACGGGTATCATTTTCATCAGGTTTCGTGGAGAGTTTTTTTTTGCAAGTTTACTGCAGACAAAATATTGATCTGGCTGGTCCAGCTCACTTTTCACTTCAACCAAAACCTAAAACTATCTTTGTCATTGTAATCTGCCTCAGCCCCTAGAACAATCCATATCTCTGTAATATCCCGCTGTTTTTACACGCCTTCCTATCTCTGTAACCTTTTACATTCATCATGATTTCTGATACATGCTGTCATCCCCATATTCCTTCCTGCTTTTTTAATCAAGGCCAATGAAACAGTAAAACAAATAGAATGAAACAAGACCGATATGGCTGCAGTGTGACCAAGACTGAGAACCGGATAATCAAAGGCTTTCAGCATTGATACAAGAAGGAGAAAAAGCCCACCACAGTGACGTAGCATTGTGTATAAAGGCTGGGATCAGTGTCTCTGTGATGCTAATCAATTTACACACTACTCCTCACTGTCCTCTCCCCGATCCCTTTACATTGATTCTCTCGATATTGCCTAAATATCAGAAATGTCTACAACACTGATTACTCTGGAATTTGACTGCACTGATTAAAAAGAAGGTGCCACCCAGCTTCATCCTTTCAAAAAAAATTGTTATGATTCCACAGAGACTGTAGGACTTCAGGTTCAGATCTAGGCACATTTATAAAATATTTCAGAGTTTCTGCCTCGACTCCGCTTCCATGCATGACTCTCAGATCCTTTCCTTACTCTGGGGAAAATAACAAGTTTTCTCATGACTTTTCTAATATTTCAGCCAATTACATTAAATATTTGCTGCTAGTAACTGAGCTCTCCAATAAGAATAAGACAGTCTCTCCCTCTCTATCCAGGCCCTTAACAACATGTGCAGGCTAATCAAATCTCCTCTCAGCATCCTCCACGTCAACCTTTCCTCATAACTGCATTATCACTTTCCCAGGATAACAAACCTCTTCTCTACCACCTCCAAGAATGAAACATGATCGAAACGTCAATTCTCCTGGCACTCTGCTACCTGACCTGCTGTGCTTTTCCCACACCACACTCTTTGACTCTAATTTCCAGCATCTGCAATCCTCACATTGTTCCTCTACACAATCCATTCTAATTCCATCCTTCCATGTGATATAGAGACCAGAACTACATGCAGTACACAGGCTGTGATTGATCTAGTTATTTATACCGTTCTTGTATAAGCTTCCTGCTCTTACATTCTGTACTTGAACTGAGAAAGGAAATGTGCCATTTGCTGCCTTATTTAGATTATTGATGATGCTGGCTACTTTCAGGGTAAAAGCAAATTACTGTGGATGCTGGAATCTGAAACCAAAAGAGAAAATGCTGGAAAATCTCTGCAGGTCTGGCAGCATCTGTAAGGAGAGAAAAGAGCTGGCATTTCGAGTCTAACTGACCTTTTGTCAAAGCAACAAAAAGGGAGAAATAGGGAGATATTTATGCTAGGATCTGTCCACACTGACAGTATGCTCATTTATTGTGTATTCTTTCTATTGATTGCTATCCCTAAATGACTTGACTTGCACTTCTCCAGGTTGCTTGGTACATTCAACTGGACCTCATAGCTTCCATTTTTAAGCAGACTACTATGTGTTCGCTCATCAAATCAGGTGAGTCACATCAACTGCACGAATCTCTGCATGAAAACCAAACAGCCAGATTAATTACACACATCTTTCTATGCAGAAATTCAAGCTGACAGTCCTGGATTCCTCTGGGATTTTCTAAGGGTCCATTCTTCCTGCCGCGCAGAATTCCGATCTGCAAGTATTCAGTCAGCCTCTTGCTTCATACTAAACTAAGCTACAATATCAGCAGGTCTCTGACACTTTGCCTCGATTCAGTGAGGAACCGAACATGATGAACAATGAGCAAATATGGCAGGGGAATTTTCTCCCCAGCTTCTTTTAAGGATGTGAATCTCCTTTATAGGTCCTCTCTCTCTTTAAGTTGATAACTACCAATAGTTTGCACGACAAAATCTGCAAAAGACAAGGGCCTGACTTGGCCAATCTCATTTCTGTCAGTTTCATGGAGAGTTTGTCTCCACAAGTCTAAGTGAACGTTCCCATAATAATAACATCTTGAATCTGCCTCATGAACTACCTGCCCTGCCTCTATGTCCCTTCTTTCATCTGATACGAGCCCAATGATTATTTTCCGCTTTGTTATAGGTATAAAAACTGCCCACTGCCCAGATAGCCCAGAATGCACCGGATTCCCTGCTGCAGATGCCATTTAAAAAAAAAGCCACTACACTCTTGGATTGACAATCCGAAAATGTCCTGGACATGACGGCGAGGGGGATTGGGAAACGTAGTAAACTGAGGGTCCCACTTTGTGGCTGAGCCCCTGAGGCTCTGATAGATGACATGGTGCAGGACAGGGACATTATCTACCTCCAGGATAAATAGACAAATCTTTTCCCTGGAGTCGGGGAGTCCAGAACTAGAAGGCATACGTTTAGGGTGAGAGGGGAAAGATATAAAAGGGACCTAAGAGGCAGCTTTTTCACGCAGAGGTAGTATGTGTATGGAATGAGCTGCCAGACGATGTGGTGGAGGCTGTTACAATTGCACCATTTAAGAGGCATTTGGATGGGTATATGAATAGGAAGGGTTTGGAGGGATATTGGCCGGGTGCTGGCAGGTGGGACCGGAATGGGTTGGGATATCTGGTCGGCATGAACGGGTTGGACCAATGGGTCTATTTCCATGCTGAACATCTCTATGACTTTATGACTAGCAGGGGAAGCCATGACACCAGGCCTGCTAGCTTGTCTGAGATTGACCCATGGACCAGTGAAGTGCCAGCCTTCTGGGTGAATGCCTAACAGTGTAGGAAGGACGTCAGTGACCAGAGTAAGTGCCATTATCTGCACTTCGTGACCTTGCCCTCTCTCTCTCTGTTACTGCACCCACCTCCCGCCATGACTCATGTTCTCCTACTCTCACTGAATACAGCATCTTCTCTCGGTTTCTCTCTCACCTCTTCTCTGTCCTGCTGGCCAGCTCTGCCTGGTGTCTGTGCTGCCCACTAACTCACTCAGGATATCTCCCCATCTTTCCCTCAGCTGTCCCATTACTAACAGCTGTGCCAACCACTTCCATCTCCCTAATGCCTCTTGATAATTCGCTCATTCCAGGAGGAACTATCCCACAATAGAGCAGAAAGAGCCAAGAGGGGTATGAGACAGCCCAACATTCAGCTCCTCAACCCCTCAAAGGGGAAGGACTCTGACCCTAACAACCACGAGAGGCTGACTGACTGTGTCCAAACTCCCGGACTGGGATCTGAGACTCCCCTTGACTCAGTGTGAGCACTGTGACTGACTGTGGACAATGATACTCAGCTTTCTGGGTTTGTGTCTGTGCTAAACCCCATGGAAATACAGCAGGCGGGTGAGCCTGGAAGCACTAGCTGAGGGGAAACACTGTTGAGGGCAGGGTAAGACAAGGCAATAATTTTGTGAGCATTCAAGTCAGCTCAAAATGAGTGTGTACAAAAACAGAATGAGCAGCCCAGAGGGCCAGTTCATGAGCTGGATGGGTGTCCCTGAGCACAGTGTCCTTTCAGCAGCATTGAATGTGTACAAACACGGAGTGAGCAGCTCAGAGGGACAGTCCAAAATCTGGGTGGGTGTCCCTGAGCACAGTGTCCTTGAAGCAGCATTGACTGTGTATAAACACGGAGTGAGCAGCCCAGAGGGAAAGTCCATGAGCTGGGTGGGCGTCTCTGAGCACAGTGTCCTTGCAGCAGCATTCCAATGAGAGTTGTCAGTACACCCTGCGCTGCAGCATTCAAGTACAGTAGCGTACGGTCAGTGGGTCAGTGTGCTGGGATGGCAGGTGAGGCTGGCATGTGTCAGATGCCATCATTGGTGGGTGCAGTTACCAGCTCTGACATTCATGTCAAATTCTAAATATTGAGTTTCCCCACAGAGGGGAAGCATGTGAAGCTGCAAGCTGATGAGGGAAGGGATCCACAATAATGTGGCTGTTGATCATCAGTCATCATTCAGTCAGCATCTCGCCATGCCCGCCATCAAACCTTGTCTTAAAGAACGGTCCATCACAGAAACAGGCCCTTCAGCCCAGCAAGACCGCACTGAGACATGATGCCCTCTTAAAGTTAAAACAAAAGTTTTTGCTCCGATACCTTCTACGTCATTCTATTCCCTACTTATTCATACTTGTGCCAAGATCCCTCTTAAACCTTGCTATATTGGCTTCTTCCCCTCTATCAGTGCATTCCAGGCACTTTCACATTCCGTCTGGACAGCAAAAAACTTACCTATCACATCTTCTGAACTTTCTCCCTTTTACCTAAAACCTACGCTCCTGACTAATTGATATTTCTACGAAAAAAGCCTCTAACTGTCCTTCTATCTATACCTCTGATAATTTTGTAAATATCTTACAGGTAGCCCCATATCTACTGATGCCCAGGTGCATATAATCCATGTGTGTTCAATTTCTCCTTCTGGCTAATACCCTCAAAACCAGACAACATGCTGGTAAACCTTTTCCGTACTCTCTCCAACACTTCAACATTGTGTGGCAAGCAGTACTGTACACAATATTCTAAATGTACTTCGAACTAAGTTTCTTTACAGCTGCAATATGACCTGCTAATTTTCATACTGCATGCTCTGATGCATGTCTTCAAGTTTGCCGTCATGCTTCTTGATCACCCTATTCACTTTCTGGGAAGCGTGGAGCTGTACCCCAAGATCCCTTCGAATGTTGATGCGGCCAATAGTTTTTCCATCTACTTTACACTTCTCTCCTGCAATAGACCTTCCAAAATGCATCACGTCACAGTTGTCCAAATAAAGTTACATCTGTGTTTTCTCTGTCAAAGTCTGCAGCTGACCTTCATCCTGCTGTATTATTTGGCAATCATCCTCACAATCTGCAACTCCGCCAATCTATTTACAGATCTCCAGTTACAAAAACACTGTTCCACCACGACTCTGTCTTCTATGGCCAAGCAGTTCTCTATCCATCTTTCTAACTGACTGCTGATTCCATTCAACTTCACCTTCTGTATGAGCCTGCCACAAGGAACCATAACAAAAGCCTTGCTAAGGTCCAAACGGCCAACATCCAGCCCCATGCCCTCCTCAATCAATTTTGTGACTTCCTCAAAACATTCAATCAAGTTTGTGAGACATGATCTTCCCCACACAACTGTATTGCCTATTGCAAGTAAGTCCATACTAGAGTGCTGTTGGAGTTGCACTCATTCTGACAAGTGATTATTCCATCATATTCCTGACATGAACATTGGAGAGTAGATTAGATTCGTTACAGTGTGGAAACACTCTGAAGAGTAACCCATCCACACCCATTTCCCTCTGACTAAAACACTCAACAATTTAGAATGGCCAATTCACCAGGCTTGTCGAAGAAACCCATGCAGACACGGGGTGAACGTGTAAATTCAACACAGTTAATCACCCAAGGCCGGAATCCAACCTAGGATTGTGAGGTAGCAGTGCTAAACACTAAGCCACCATGCCGCTCTTGATGGCGCCCATAGACTGGGAGGTATGTTGGACCGTAATGGTCACTGAACAGTGGGAGGTATGTCGGGCTGTGATGGTTTATGTACAGTGGGAGGTATGTCGGGCCGTGATGGTTACTGTACAGTGGGAGGTGTGTCGGGCCGTGATGGTTAGTGTACAGTGGGAGGTATGTCGGATCGTGACGGTTACTGGACAGTGGGAGGTGTGTTGGGCCGTGATGCTTACTGTACAGTGGGAGGTATGTTGGACCGTGATGGTTACTGTACAGTGGGAGTTATGTTGGACCGTGATGCTTACTGTACAGTGGGAGATATGTTGGGTCGTGAGGTTGCACACTGAGTTGTACAGAGTATGGTTCTGCTGCTGCTCATGGCCCATTGCACCTCATAGATGCATCATCCTTTGTTGCTCAATCTGTTTAATGTCTGTCCTATTAGGAACCCATATCATGGTGAGGAGGGTCTGCAAAATACGGAGATAGCCCTTGCTCCACATTCAGCAGTGATCATTCTTACCGATATATGAAATGGAGAGATGTATCTGCAGTAGGCAGATTGTTGATGAAGTTGTCGATTATATTTTCCCTTTTACTGATGCCCGCAGAACCTGCCACAGAGCAGTGTAGCAACCACAGGATCTAGCATCAAGACTGAGCAGGATATAGACTATATACGAAGGAGCAGCTCCCTCTGCCTGGCTATGTCCTGTCAATGGAACAGAATCTACCAGAGAGCATGGTGATGTTGCCGGGGACATCGTCCTGTTCACACAATCCTGCTTTACTGGCAATATTTGACTGTTTTTTATTAGCCTGTGGGAAATATAAAGCAGGTCACTTATACAATTTGTATAATGAAGAGTTAATATCACTTTGTTTCTTACATATTTTAAAATAAACCAAACATCATTTTTCTTTTCAGTTGACAACAATTGAAGTGAACAATAATTGAATTACCAGAGCGCATACTTAACTATCACACAATTCAGTGACTGCAGTAAACAGCTGATTCATGTTCAGATCAGTGAACACACCATCTTGCAGGCAGCAAATCTGTTGGAAATGAGTTTGAGAAAAAGCCTGAATTCAGACACAGTGTTATTGACCCTCACCATGACCTCCAAAACACTGGCCATCTCCAAAACCTGTCCAGAGAGCTTCCAAACTGGAACTGCGCAATTACTCACACTATCCAACACAATAGACTACTTAGAGACATACCTGAAGAACAGGGAGATGGGTGTGGGGCAGACTGGTCAATGGACTAGCACATGGCACTGGTCCAGTCGCAGTTCAACATTTATAACAATGACCTGTAAACAACCATGTCTTGTAAGGATATCTCTACTGGTATGCCACCGAAACTCTAATTTTGTACCTTGGACCCGATCCTGAATGAAGGTGTTATAAAGGTGATGGGCTTCTGCAGCACATGGCATCTTACATTGAATCCCTCATAAACCATATCCAGTGTAAGTTAGCTCCACAATGTCAGTATCCCAACAGAATTGTGCAGCTCCATTGATGGTCAGTATGATTTCAGCTCAACGTCCTTGTGTGTGACTTGAGCTGGAAAGTTCTGTGTAAATGTTTGCAGCATTGTTCTAACCACTAACAGCAATGTCTGTTTACTGAAGGTCCGAAATCCTTTCAAAATACCAACTTTTAGATTGTCCAATAAGCACAAAATCCCCCCTTTATTCAGTTAACTTTTATAACAACATGATGAAAACAGTGCCCAAATCACAGTATGGAGCATTGAAATGATGAGTCTCATTTCCACACCCAAGACAAAATTATTATTAAGTGAAAAGACTTTGAAAATATACAATGATTTTCCCTTGTATTAATGTTGTGAACTAATAGTCGACTCTCCTGCTCCTCAGATGCTACCTGAACAACTGTGCTTTTTCAGAAACACACTTTTTGACTCTGATCTCCAGCATCTGCAGTCCTCATTTTCTCCCTGGTAATATCCACTCATAATCATTTTTCCTGCCAACAACATCACTGTGTTTAAACATGTTACAGTAAGGTATGAGTACATTTTCAGTTGCTTCTTTCTATCTCAGTGCTCAGTAATGTGGGATGTGAATGCCTTTGTCTGTGTGATGCTCGGTATGTAGGCCATGCCTCTGAGACACTGACAGATTGTTTCAAACAGCATATTCCTTCAATTGTTCACAGTAAATAGGTTACTGCCTGGACACAATCCGCCTGAGCTCATAAAACCCAAAGCAAAGGGTCCAGCATTGGGCATGTTTGGACAGTATTTTTCATTTCAATTTATTCATGGAAAGTGTCTGGGCCAGACTTTATAGCCTGTCCCTTGTTGCCCTTGAGAAGGTGATGGTGAGCTGCTGCACTGAACCACTGCAGTCCATGTGTTGTAGTTAGACTTCCAGTACCGTTTGGGAGGGACATTGAAACAGTGACAATGAAGGACCAGCAATATACTTACCAACCAGGATTTTGGATGGATTGGAATAGAACGTGAACATGGTGGAGGTCCCATGAATCTGCTTCCCTTGTCCTTCTTGATGGTGGTATTTTCAGGGGTACGTTGTAAGAAGCCTTGGTAAATTTCTGCAGAGCACCGTGTATTTGGCAGGAATTTCTGCACCTGAGTGTTAGTGGGTGAAGGTGCACTAAGCCAGGCAAATGGTTGGTATTCCATCACACGCACATTCAATCTGTGACTTTTCGATCGTTTGTTGGCTTTCAGAAACCATGGGTTAAGTTATTTCTGCAGGATTCCGAGCCTCTGATTTTATTCTTGGAGCAAACGAATTAATATGCGTCAAAGTGTGACGCTGGAAAAGCACGACAGGTCAGGCAGCATCTGAGGTACAGGAGAGTCAATGTTTTAGCAGACGCCCTTCACAGGAATGGTCAGTTCAGTTCTGGTTAATGGTAATCCCTGGGATATTGCTAGGTAGGTGTCCAGTGATGGTGGTGGCATTCACCGTTAGAGGATATGGTTCAATTTTCTATTGTTAGAGTTAACCTTTGTCTGGCACATGTGTAATGGAAATGACAACTTGTTATTTGTAAGCACACACCTGCATATTTCCAGGCCCTGTTGCATTTGGAGAAGGACTGCTTCAGTATCTGAGTAAATGGTGTTGAACATTGTCCAATAATTGGCAAATATCCTTATTTGTGACTTTACAGTGTAGAGATGGTCATTTATGAAGCAGATGAAAATTATTGGGCACAGGGCAGATAGCACTCTTACAGCTCACTAATGCTGTGGCTCCCACTGAGCTAGTAAGCTTGCTTCTCATTCCACCTGTTCCAGAAGTGTTTAACAACATATCTGAATGGATTAGTATTACAATATCTACCACAAGGAGCTGAGTGAGGGCTTGGTTAGCTCAATCAGTTGGACAACTGGTTTGTAGTGGCGATTAATGCTAACAGTGTGGGTTTGATTCCTGCATTGAATGAGATAACTGTTACTACTCAACCTCTCCCTTACTTGTGTCATGATAACTATCCAGTTAAACTACCACCAGTTGTCGCTGTCCAATGAGAGAGCAACCCTATCATCCCAAAGGAGTTTGGGTAGGGCCCGGGAGTCCTTGGAGAAGGAGCACGCGGTGTCCACCAACACCCTGGAGTTGTTCAGGGAGAGGTGGGCGCCGCAGGGAGTGGAGTGCATCATTTCCCCCTCCAACGCTATTTTGATTTAGTCCTTGCCCTCCTCTTCACTGTTTTGATCACAGAGCATTGCCCCCTTTGACGTGAAGGGCACTGCTTGTCACTGGCCACTCGGGTGTTTTCCTATTTAAAAAAAAACATTGGAGTTTGGTGCCTTACTTTTCCATTTCAAATTTCCAGGCTTACCCAGGAAAACATCCACTGGGGAACTGCTGCAGAGCTGTCCTGGAGCTAAGATGGCTGCTCTCCCCCAATCCCAAGTCACCTTCCTTTGTACCAGGTATGACTTCAGCCAGTGCAGATGTTTCCTATTTGATCCAGCATTGATATTAATCCTGGACATGACACTAGGTCAAATGCAGTTATGCTGCTCTTAAGTGCAGTCACTCTTGCCTCGACTCCAGAATTCAACTGTTTGTTAGCTTGTTGGCTACCTTTAAACCATGGCTTCAATGAGCTCAGGGAATGAGTGGCTCTGGCAGAGCCCATACTGAGCTTCAGTGATCAGGTTGGTGCTGAGGAATTGCTGCTTGATCCCACTGTAGAAGACATCATCCATCCCTTTATTAATGGTAAGGATTAGAAGAATGGGGCAGTCATTGATTGCCTGAAGTTTTGTCTGTCTGTGTACAGGACAGACCTGGATAGCTTCCCACATTGTTAGGTAGGTCCCAGTGCTGCATCCCAGCAGGAACAGCCTGAATGGAATGTTCTCAGGGTCACAGTCTTTGTATTATCCAATCTCTCCAGACACCTGTAGATACCACATGAAATGTTTTGGATTAGCTGAAGACTGTCATCTAGAGGAGACTAAAGTAAATCATCCCACTGACCCATCTGTCTGCACATTGCTGTGAATGTTTCAGCCTTAGCTGTTCTATTGTTGTGCTGGGCCATACCATCACTGAGGAAGGTGTTTTTTTGTGGATCCTCCTCCTCCAGTGAGTTGTTTTATTGACCACCACCATTCACACTGATTGCATGTGGCAGGATTGCAGAGATCAGGCCTGATTTGTTGGTTAAATCTGTCTGTCACTTGAAGCTGACGCAAGCTGATGAGTAAGTGGCCCAAATTGGTAAGTTCACCTCATTGTGAGTTGTACTTAGTGCTGCTCTTCGCAAGCCCTCCTGGATTCTCCATTGAACAAGGGTTTATCCCCTGACTTGATTTTTAGGGTAAAGTGGAGCATATGCCAACAGTGACTGTGAAAATTGTGCGGGATATAATCCTGCTGCTGTTGGTAATGTTGGGGTGTGTCTGCGTGGGATACTCTTCGGAGGGTTGGTATGGAGTTGCTTGGCCGAAGGGCATGTTTCCACAGAATAGGAACTTTATAAATTTTATGACGCACCTCCCATATCCCAAAGCTGAGTTACTCAAGTTTTCCCGTTAAATATGGTGGTACAGAAGATATTCACAATGTTAAAGTGGGATTTTAGTCTCCAGAAATATTGTGTGTGGAAGTCACCGTTCCCAATAAGGTCATTGATCAACGTGTCTGCAGCCCGTAGATTGGTGAGGATGAGATCAAAGATGTTTCCCCCTCTCAGTCGTTGCCTCCTCACCCAGTCTCACAGTTATGTCCTTTTGGTGTTTTCAAATGGCCCACCCAGTATATATTCTCCAGCTTTATCACTCTCTCAGTGCTTCCTCGAAGTGTTTTTCAATATCGAGGGACACTGAACCATACGGCTGTGGGAGGGGGCTCAGGAAGAGGTTTCTGTGGCAGTGTTTGATCTGACACCGTGAAGCTGTGGGAGGGGAGTCAGCAGGAAGTTTCCGTGTCAGTGTTTGATCTGACACCATGAGGCTGAGGGAGGGGAGTCAGCAGGAGGGTTCTGTGTCAGTGTTTGATGTGACACCGTGAGGCTGAGGCAGGAGGCTCAGCAGGAGGTTTCCATGTCAGTGTTTGATCTGACACCATAAGGCTGAGGGACGGGAGTCAGTAGGAGGTTTATATGTCAGTGTTTAATCCGACGCCATGAGACTTTGTTATGTCACATTGTTGCTTGAGGAGACTGTAGGACACTTCTCCCAAGTCAAGTCCTCACCTCCAGACGTTAGGAAGGAAGGGTTTCCAGCGTTTGCAGGGCTTTTTTATTATTGTTGCTATCAACTGAAGGGCCTCTCCAGTGCTGTATGAGACTGACTCTATTTCTCTTGTGATTGGACAGTCCAAAGTCTCACTCCTTCAGTTCCTTCCAGTGCCTTGTCTATTCCACAGATTTCTACAATATTTTCTCTAATAAGATATCGCAAAATTCCGCTTTTATACCATCTACATGTATCTCTTTATTTTTCCATGTCATCTCCTCTAGCCCATACAACCCTCCCCTATCTCTCCTAACCTAAAGCTGCTACACCTCTCCTCATATTGTGTGAATGAATTTTTAAAAAGTCTCTAACCTGTTCTATCATACACAGGCCACGCTATCTCTCGGCCATCTCCAACCTTGCTTTCCCCTCTCGGTACCATCTCCAGCTTTGTTTTCCTATATCTGTAACATCTTCACTCTTGCTTTAACATCCTGCCCTGTCCTGTCTATAGCTCCAGTGCAACAGAATATTGAGTTTTTAACCATGACCTCTCTCAAACACGTCTCTGTAATGGCAAAAAATCACACCTGTCCATGTCAATTCATTTCCTTATCAAATCAGTGTGTCTGATAATACTCCCAGTGTTGATGAAAGCTAGAATATAACACCTGGAATACTCTGTACTTCGGAGTACTTCAGTCATTCACTTTTTCTTAACAGGCTGCACAAACCATGAATCAAATTTTAACTCTCACTGAATGAATATTTATTGAAATTTAGTTTATTTTTTTTAAAAAATGATTTCATCAAATGCAACTTTCCAGACATGAACAGTCAGCTTCACATACAATGAGTTTCTGATGATTAATTCCCCACTTAGTGTGTGAGGGAACAGCCCTCAGTAATGAAGAAAGTGAAGATTGCAGTTGATGGAGATCAGAATCGAAAAGTGTGGTGCTTGAAAAGCACAGCAGGTCAAGCAGTATCCAAGCAGCATAGAGTCGATGTTTCAGGCTTAAGCCCTTCATCAGGAAAGCACTGGTGCATTCTTTTATTTTCATTCCGTAATTCTCAGAATGTTGGGAACCTTACTACCTCAGTGTATATTACACTGAAATGGAAAGCAGTCAATCAGTTGGTTGGGCAGCGTGTAGACAAGTTGAAGGGAAATACAGACTGATTGAAGTACATACATAAGGATAGATAAATGCCCGAGTGGTATGGGGTTACCCGAGCTTACACCAGGAAGTTACAGAAGAGATTGGTGTACTTTTGGTGATGATCTTTGCATCCTCACTGTCCACTCGTGCCAGATGACTGGAGAGTGGCAAATGTTATTCCCTTGTTTGGGAAAGGGAATAGGGACAACGCTAGGAATTACAGAACAATCTGTCTTAAATCAATGGTGGGCTAAGTATTGGAGATGATTCTAAGAGACAGGATTTGTAATTACTTAGAAAACCATAGTTTGATTAGTGATAGTCAGCATTGCTTTGCGGTGAGTAGGTCATGCCTCACAAACCTTATTGAATTCTCTGAAGATGTGAAAGACAACATTGATGAAGGCAGACAGGTAGATGTGGTAAACAAGAATTTTAGCAAGGTGTTTGATAAGGTTTCCCATTGTAGGCACATTCTGTAGATAAGGAGGCATGGGACGCAGGAAAATTTGGCTGTCTAGGTATGGAATTGGCTGGCCCATTGAAGCCAGAGTGTGGGAACAGATGAAAAATATTCAGCCTGGAGTTCGGCGACATGTGTTGTTCCACTGAAATTTGCTCTGAGACCTGTGCTGTTTGTGATTTTTATAAATGACTTTGATGAGGAGGTGGAATGGTGGGTTACTAAGTTTGCTGATGACAGGAAGTTTGGTGGAGTTGTGTATAGTTTGGTGGGTTATTGTAGATTGCAATGGGACATTGACGGGATGCAGAACTGGGCTGAGAAGTGGGGAATAGAGATCAAACGTAAAACATGCAAATTGTTTTATTTTTGAAGTTTGCATTTGCATACAGAATACAGGGTTAAAGGCAGAATATTTGACAACGTGTTAGAACAGAGGGATCTTGACCTAAGTCCATAGATCCCTTAAAATTACCACCCAAGTTGATAGAGTTGTTAATAAGGTGATGGTCTGCTGGCTTTCATTATCAGGGGAATTGAGCTTTAGAGCAGAGAGTTTAATGCTTAATTCTATAAAGCTGTGGTTCAAACACACTAGGAAAATTGTGTTCAGTTCTGGTTACCACATTATGGGAAACATGTGGAAGCCTCAGAGAGTGTGCAGTGGAGATTTACCCTGATGCTGCCAGGACTGGAGGACATGTCTTAGGAAGAATGCTTGAGGGAGTAAGGGGTTTTCTCTCTGGAGCGTAGAAGGATGAGTGTTGACTTGATAAAAGTGCACAAGATGTTGAGACATAAATATTGGCTAGCCAGAGTCTTTTCCCCTGGAAGAAATGGCTATCAACAATGGAGAAAATTTTAATGTGATTGGAAAAAGGTTAGGGGAGATGTCAGAGGTAGGTTGTTTACACATAGAGTGGTGGGGGTGGCATGGATGTAGAGTCAGATACATTAAGGATAATTACGAAGACTCTTGGAAAGGCACATGGAATTTAGTGCATTGAATGTTATGTAGGTTAGTCTGATCTTAGAATACGATAAAAAGGCAGCAGAACATTGAGTGCTGAAGGGCTCTGACTGTACTGTACTGTTCTATGTTCCAAGTTTCACTCAGCTTGTGGATTCTCATCAGTTGTTGAATGTGTGAGGGAGTGAAGTGTATTCACCTGAGTGTCAGCACAATGTGTATGGTTACCCAGACCAGACAAAATCCACCAAGTTCAGTTATTAAACTGATTTTGACTTGCCATTAGCTCCTGGTTTCATCAGATGCATTCTGCTGGGTGACCCATGTATTAATATCTGACCATCCACAGACATGTACAAATTTATTTTGATACTGGTGAATGTGAAGGTACGTTTATTCGATTTTATTTCAGAGGATTCACTGTGTGACACAAGATGCTGCATTATACTTTCAATTGTGAACATTTTCTCCCAGTGTCTGGTCCAGAGAGCAGATGTATGGAGTATGGGGGACATGCCAGGTGTCAGCACAATAAGCAACACCATGTGATTCTGACACTCCATGTCCATACAACTGCTCTCTGTGTCTGGATTTGATTGTGATAATCTGTTGGCTCGTTTCATCCTGCCCAAGGTGGAATCCAAACGATTTACTTTGAGGGAATGTTTGAATGATTGTCCTGACCCAGGTTGGAAATTATCTGGACAGATTCAGGAGCAGGTCAGTGTCTCACTGAGTGCCGCAGGTAGCTATGAGATCCAGTAGCACTGTGCCTCAATTGAAGCCTTTTGGAATCCATTTTTAATGTCGGTCATGATTGCAACGTGGTGGGTTTACCTACCTGAACAATAATCAGGTGTTTGCCATGTTTGTGAATTGAACAAGGATGAAATATTAACTATAATTATTCAACTGAACAATAATCGCATCATCTCTGAAAACAATTAAGTCGATTCTATATTGATGGAACTAAAATATAAACACCTAACAACTTTTAATGATACAAAAGTAAAGAGTGCATGTTTTGTTTTGTACAGCAAAAGAACATGTTGTCTGACTACATTGAGTGAATCCTTAGAAGAGTACAAAGGCAGTATGAGTACACTTAAGAGGGAAATCAGGAGGGCAAAAAGGGGACATGAGATAACATTGACAAATAGAATTAAGTAGAATCCAAAAGGATTTTACAAGGACTTTAAGGAAAATAGAGTAAATAGGGAAAGAATAGGGTCCCTTCAAAGATCAGCAAGGAGGCTTTTGTGTGCAGCCGCAGGAGCTAGGGGACAGAAGAAATGAGCATTTTGCATCAATGTTTACTGTGGAAAATGACATGGAAGATATAGAATGTAGGGAAATAAATGGTGACATCTTCAAAATGTTTATATTATAGAGGGGGATGTGTGGGATATCTTGAAAAGCATAAAAGTGGAAAAATCCCCAGGAGCTGATCAGGTGTACCCGAGAACTCTGTGGGAAGCCAGGGAAATTATTGCCGGGCCTGTTCATGAGATATTTGTATCATCGATAGTCACAGGTGAGGTGCCAGAGGACTGGAGGTTGGCGAATGTGGTGCCACTGTTTAAGAAGGGCGGTAAGGACAAGCCAGGCAATGATAGACCAGTGAGCCTGACAGCGGTGGTGGGCAAGTTTTTGGAAGGAACCCTGAGGGACAGGACGTAATGTATTTGGAAAGGTACGGGCTGATTAAGGACAGTCAACATTGCTTTGTGAGTGGAAAATCATGTCTCACAAACTTGATTGAGATTTTTACAGAAGTAACAAAGAGGATTGATGAAGGCAAAGAGTTGGACGTGATTTATTTCAACTTCAGTAAGACGATCGACAAGGTTCCCCACGGAAGACTGGTTAGCCAGCTTAGATGTCACGGACTACAGGGAGAACTTGCCATTTGGATACAGAACTGGCTCAAAGGTAGAAGACAGAGGGTGATGGTGGAGGGTTGTTTTTCAGACTGGAGGCCTGTGACCAGTGGAGTGCCATAAGGATCAGTGCTGAATCCACTAATTTTCCTTATTTATATAAATGATTTGAATGTGAGTATAAGAAGTACAGTTAGTAAGTTTGCAGATGACCCCAAAATTGGAGGTGTAGTCGGCAGCGAAGAAGGTTACCTCAGATTGCAACAGGATCTTGATCAGGTGGACCAATGGGCCCAGGAGTGGCAGATGGAGTTTAATTTACATAAATGCGAGGTGCTGCACTTTGGGGAAACAAGTCTTCGCAGGAGTTATACTCTTATTGTCGAAAATCCTTGGGAGTGTTGCTGAACAAAGAGACCTTTGAGTGTAGTTTCATTGTTCCTTGCAAGTAGAGTCACAGATAGATAAGACAGTGAAGTAGACGATTGGTGTGCTTTCCTTTATTGGTCAGAGTATTGAGTAAAGGAGTTGGAAGGTCATGTTGTGGGTCTATAGGAAGTTAGTTAGGCCACTTTTGGAATATTGCGTGCAATTCTGGTCTCCTTCCTATCAGAAGGAAGTTGTGAAGCTTGAAAGGGTTCGGAAAAGATTTACAGGGATGTTGCTAGGGTTGGAGCATTGGAGCTGTAGGGAGAGCCTGAATAAGCTAGGGCTGTTTTCAGTGGAGTGTTGGAGGCTGAGAGGTGACCGTGTAGAGGTTTATAAAATCATGAAGGACATGGATCGGGTAAATGGACAAGGTATTCTCCCTGGTGTGAGGGAGTCCAGAAGTAGATGGCATATATTTAGGGTGCGAGGGGAAAGATATAAAAGAGACCTAAGGGGCACCTTTCTCCTGCAGGGGGTGCTTTGTGTATGGAATGAGCTGCCAGAGCAAGTGGTGGAGGCAAGTACAATTGCAATATTTAAAAGGCATCTGGATGGGTATATGAATAAGAAGGGTTTGGAGGGATATGTATCGAGTCCGGGCTGGTGGGACTAGTTGGGGTTGGGATATCTGTCAGCATGGACGGGTTGGAACAAAGTGTATGTTTCCATACTGTACATCTCTATGATTCTATTACTCTAATTTAGTAAGGACAATAATGTAACATGCACTGTCAAATAAGTAAATGTTTTATATATTAAATTGTAGCATACAGTGAGTTGAAAACTTGCAATTTTTATAATGAATAATAAAGAACAAAGAACAAAGAATATTCCAGCACAGGAGCTGACCCTTCGGCCCTCCAAGCCTGCACCGATCCAGATCTTCTATTTAAACCAGCCGGCTATTTTCTAAGGATCTGTATCTCTCTGCTACCTGCCCATTTATGTATCTGTCTATATATATCTTAAATGATGCTCCCACAATATACTCCAAATATGCTTCGATCAGAGCCTTGTAAAGACTCAGAAATCCATCTCTGCTTTAACATTCAAGTCCTCTCAAAATAAATGCCATCATAGTATGTGTCATTCTGACCGGATAGGTCACCCAAAACAATAAACGTATTATGGAGATTAATAAACTTATCATGGAGTTACAAAAATGGACAGTGATTAAAGCATGATGGCAAATGAATCCCAGCCTTGTCTAAAGTCTCTGTGCTAATCTACATGCTGCAGAATCCAGACAGGCTGCAGATCCCGACAGACGGTTTTCAAACAAACCTGATAGCTACAGTACAGACCCTGCTACACCCTCCTGAGGATGGCCTTTAATGTGACATTAGAATGTCGCCCTTGGGTCATCAATACGCCAAACCCTGGTTGAATCTGATAGATCTCGTTAAATGAAACTGATCATTCCTTTGCAGATCCTCCATACCGTCCCAAAGGCTTGTAGACTTGGAAGGATAAGAATACATCAAAACCCCACAGAGTGCGGTAACTGGAGAATATCCACTGAGAAAAAAGACAACTCCAAGACCATCGGGAGAATAAGAAAGCATCACCACGTGCAGCCTGGCCAAGTTCTAGTGTGGTCATCCAAAGTTAAGTAAAAGCATGAAACAGTTTGTAGTATTTTTCGTTACTTTATAGTAAACATTATTGTACTAGCATTGACTGTGCTCAATAATCAAATATTATTGTTTGTAAGAATTGACTCACAGTTCTTTTGCTGAATAGAAGCCTTTAAACACACTGTGTGGCAGACACAACACCTTCCTAACGATTCACTCAACCTGCAAGTTTACCTTCAGACATTCCTGTGCAAGGAATCGCAACTCTCTTTGCACTTCAGACTTCTGAATTTTCTTTTCATTTATGAAATAGTCCATGCCTCTCTTCCTCCTCAGAAAGTACATCGCCTCACACTTTCCCAAGATGTATTCCATCTACCACTTCTTATCCCACTCTCCTATTCTATCTAAATCTTTCTGCACCCTCCCTGCCTCCTCAATGCTACCTGTCCCTCTACCTACCTTTGTTCCATCTAAAAGCCTACCCAGAATGTCCTCAGTTCCTTAATATAGATCATTAATGTACAAAGTAAAATGTTTTGGTCCCAACACTGAGCCTTGAGGAACATGGTGGTCATCGGCTGCTATCCTGGGAAGGACCCTTTTATCCCCATTCTCTACTTTCTGCCAGACAGCCAAGCTTCTGCACACACTAGTACCTTGCCTCCAACAAAATGGGATCTTATTGTACTTAGCAGCCTCCTGTGTGGCACCTTGTCAAAGTCCTTCTTGAAGTCCAGGTGGATAACATCCATTGGCTTTCCTTTGTCTCACTTGCTTGTTACATCCTCAAATAATTCTTACAGATTTTGAGGCATGACATCCCCTTGATGAAATCATACCGACTTTATCCAATTTTACAATTCACTTGCAAGTATTCAGAAATCTCATCCTTCACAATGGATTCCAGGATCGTACACATGACTGAGGTTGTGCTAATCGGTCTGTCACTTTCTGCCTTTTGCCTTATTCCCGTTTTAAAGAGGGAGTCATATTTGCAACTTTCTAGTCTTCTGAGTCTCTTCATGATTCTAGAAATTCATGAAAGATCAACACAAATGTCTTCAGTATTTCTTCAGCCATCTCCCTTGGCGCTCTGCGATATCGTCTATCTGTCCAGTTTATTTACCCATTTAGTTTTTCGAGCAATTTGTCCTAATAATCTCTGTCCCAAGCTTCATCCCAAGCGCTATCTTGAATTTCTGGAATACTATCGGTGTTTTCACTGTTAAAACTGAGGTGAAGCAATTGTCCAGTTTCTCAGCCATCACTTGTTCCCCATTGCTATATCTCCAGCGTCGTTTTCCACGTCCCAATATCCATTTCTGCCTCTATTTTGCACTTTATATAAATAAAGAAAATATTACAGTCTTTTTGTTATTACTGGCTAGTTTATCCTCATATTTAATCTTCTTCCTCTTATTTCTTATTTTGTTGCCCTGTATTGGTATTTGTAAGCTTCTAAATCCTCTGGTTTCCCACTGCCATTTGCCATGTTATCTGATTTCTCTTTTGCTTTTATGCTAACCCTGATTTCCCCTGTCATCCATTGTTGCCTCATCCTCCCTATACCATGCGTCTTTTAGCTTGGAATGAATCTCTGCTGCGTCTGCTGAATTACTCCCAGAAACTCCAGCCATTACTGTTCCACTGTCTTTCCTGTTAGACTACTCTCCCAACCAATTCAACCCAGTTCTTCCCTCATGCCTTTGTATTTGCTTTTATTCAGTGGTAATTATTGTTAACTCTTCTATCTTATCCCTGTCAAATTGAAGAGTAGGTTAAATGATGTTATGATCACTGCCTCAGAAAGTGTTTCTTTACCTTAATCTTCCTTATCAAGTCTGCTTCATTCCACAACACTAAATCCAGTATTACTTGTTGCCTGTACCATAAGCTGCTCGAAAAAGCCATCTTGTAGACATTCCACAAATTTCTTTTATACAAAGCACTACCAACCTGATTTTCCCAGTCCAGCTGCATATTGAAATCCTCCCAATAGTTATAACTTTGCTTTATCTACACATCTTTTATACCTCATGATGTGTCCTCTGCCCCACCTCCTGCTTACGATTTTAGGCCTGTACATAACTCCAGCTATGTTTTTTTTCACCTTTGCCGTTCCTCCATTCTACCCACACACATTCCACACCATCTGTCCCTACTTTGAGTTTAGGGAACTGAGTGATGGGACTGCAAAACAGTTTACCATAGGTCATAGTTTAGACATTGATTAAAATATTACACTGTCAATTCCATTGGAATGTGGCCACAATCTGATTCTTTGGCCAAATATTCTGTCTGTACTAGGGGGGAATGCAGACATTTGAAACTGTTAGAAAAGCAAGATTTGAAGAGGATTTGAAACTATAAAGAGATTAAGGTGGGTCAAGTGAACAGAAAAATGTTGTATGGAATATTGTCAGAAATATTGTCTGTGCCCTCAAAGATGTTGGTCGGTTGAATTGAAAGGCAGTGTATTATTTCAATGGAGAGATTGGCTTGAGGCATAGAGGAATTGGGCACCTGGATGACATAATAAAACCTTTGACAGAGTACGATAAATGTAGGAACTTTCTGAAACAGAATACATGCAAAATTAGGGAAGATTTTCTCCAGTTTTGCAGAGCAATGGCGAGACAACATTGAGAGAACAATGGGCATACTGACATGCAAATCAGTCCAGAGAAGGTTCATTCAACTGACTCCTGTGTGGAACATTTATTTCAGGAGGAACTGTTGAACTGACTGACTCTGGATCTGTTGGAGTTTAGGTGAACAACATGTGATCTTGGTAAGGCCAAAAAATTCCAAGTAGTCTTTTCAAATTGAATTCTAAAACAATATTTCAGCTTGTGTGAGAGATTACCAGGAGTGGACTGGCTATAAAAAATGAAGAATATCTCAGTAAAGAAGATGTTGGTTGTTTTAATTCCCTCAATGTGTCGTGTATTTGTGAACTCTCTTCCCAGATAGTAATGGAGGATAAAACATTGAATATTCCTAAGGCAGAGGCAGACAGATTCTTGACTAAAAACGATGCACTAACATTGTAACGGCAAAGGAAGAATAAGAGGGACAGTTGATAAGTTTATAGATGAGACTAAAATTGGATGTGTAGTGGACAGCGAAGAGGGTATGCTCAGATTTAAACAGGATTTGGCCAGATGGACGAATGAGCTGAAAAGTGGCAGCTGGAGTTTAATCCAGATAAATGCGAGGTACTGCACTTTGGGAAAGCAAATCTTAGCAGGACTTATACACTTAATGGTAATGTTCTAGGGTGTGTTACAAAGAGACCTTGGAGTGCAGGTTCATTATTCCTTGAAAGTGGAGTCGCAGATAGATAGGATAGTGAAGGAGGCGTTTGGTATGCTTTCCTTTATTGGTCAGGGTATTGAGTACAGGAGGTGGGCGGTCTTGTTGCGGCTTTACCGGACATTGGTTAGGCCACTGTTGGAATATTGCATATTATTCTGGTTTCCTTCCTATCGGAGAGATGTTGTGAAACTTGAAATGGTTCAGAAAGGATTTAGAAGGATGTTGACGGGGTTGGAGGATTTGAGCTACAGGGAGAGGCTGAACCGGCTGGGGCTGTTTTCCCTGAAGCATCGGAGGCTGAGGGGTGACCTTATAGACGTTTACAAAATTATGAGGGGCATGGATAAGGTAAATAGGCAAATAAGGTAAATTTTCCCTGGGTCGGTGAGACCAGAATTAGAGGGCATAGGTTTCTGTTGAGAGGGGAAAAATATAAAAGAGACCAAAGGGGCAACTTTTTTGTGCAGAGGGTCGTGCGTGTATGGAATGAGCTGCCACAGGAAGTGGTGGAGGCTGTTACAATTGCAACATTTAAGAGACATTTGGATGGGTACATGAGTAGGAAAGGTTTGGAGGGAATATGGGCTGGTGCTGGCAGGTGGGATTAAATTGGTTTGGGATATCTGGTCAGCATGGACTGGTTGGACCAAAAGGTCTGTTTCCATGTTTTACATCTCTATGATTCTATGACTGTGTGATTGAGGTCAAAATCAGATCATCCAAGATCTTATTGCGTGGCGGAGCTCGATTGGTGACTTACTCCTGATGCTAGATTTTGCATTCCTGCTTTCTTTACATACTGAAAAATTATGCGATGATTCTCATGGGCATGAAGACTTTTCCTTTCAGATTATTGGGTACAGCTTTCCATATGTGACTTTTAAACAGCACTCAAAAGCACTCAGGGAAGTTTCATAGTTTTGGAGAAAAGTCAGGAGCACAGCGCAAAGTAAAACCATGCCTTGAAACTGCTTTCGAAATCAGATTGAGTCGAATGGATAACTTTAATTCTGTACATTCCTTTCAGTTCCTCTTGTGAGCTGAGTTTCATTAGCAAGGCCAACATTCTGTTGCCTATGTGTAATTTCTATTCAGAATATCGTGATAAACCCCAAGGATTATTGTGGGAAGGGACACTAACAGATATGTTACAAAGAGAGAAACGGGGTTCTGAATCATTCGACAGTGAATGGAGAATGATATAGCTTCAAGTCAGTGTGCTGTGTGACCTTGGAGATTGTATTCCTCACCATTTGATGCACACAAGCTATGGATATAGTCGGAATACATTCTCTGTTTTCAACAATTAAACTGATAGTCATATAGCATATAAATAGACCCTTCAGCCCGGTACATCAATGCCAGCCAGGAAACACCGACAGATATTTTTTTCCCAGTTACCTGAAGACCTATGACCTATTATGCCCTGGCAGTTTTTGCTTAAATGCTGCATTGCCGTGTGTTATCTGTGACCTGAGTATTTTTTGTTCTTTTAATATATGCACAAAGTGGTTTTATTGAAGTAAATAACACAACTAGAAAAACAGCAGCAAGCTCATCAGATCAATTAAAAAATCCTCATTTTTCAATAATAATAGAAAATCCAATTGTCTTTTCAATTGATTTGGGAATTTAATGGAGCTAGACCAGCATTACTTGCGCTGGAGACGTTCCAGTCCAGTTGATATTAGTCCATCCAATTGGCTGGTAGGATGGAGTACCAGCAGTACCATCCTACCGTACCCTGGGCGGCACGGTGGCACAGTGGTTAGCACTGCTGCCTCACAGCGCCTGAGATCCGGGTTCAATTCCCACCTCAGGCGACTGACTGTGTGGAGTTCGCACGTTCTCCCTGTGTCTGCGTGGGTTTCCTTCGGGTGCTCCGGTTTCCTCCCACAGTCCATGCTAAATTGCCCGTAGTGTCAGGTAAGAGGTATATGTAAGGGTACGGGTGGGTTGTCGCTTCGGCGGGTCGGTGTGGACTTGTTGGGCCGAAGCGCCTGTTTCCACACTGTAAGTAATCTAATCTAAGTCAAGCTGTTTGAAATAGGGGAAACAATTGCTTTGGGTTTTCGATTACTTGATGCATCTGTGTCTTGGCTGTCTATGTGTCCTGAAAGCTGTACATTAATTCGATTTACTCTGCAGTATTCCGCAGGTGGTTTCCTTTTCTCAGTTCTCCCTTACAAAATGCACCACTTCATAAGTTCCATTTGCTGATATTTCTTTGCCCATGAATGTAACTTGTTGACATGTATTCCTCTTCAACTATCTTTACAATTAATTTTACACCACCTCAAATGATCACAATACATTCCATTCGTTTCTCTAAATCATTAGTATGATTTGGAAACATTAGTTTCCCCAGCAGAATGTGACATCACACTGGTTCCCGTCTGACAACCTTAAAAAAAAATTCCAGCAGAAAAAAAAACTGTTCCCTGTCAATTAACCAATTATCGAAACAACGTCAAATAATGCCTTCAATATTATCTTGTCTGTTAACTTATTGATAACCACCTCAATCAATTCTTTTCTCTTGTATTCCCCCATGACGATGCGTCTTGCTCCTTTAATTTCACCAAAGAATCTATTTTGCAAAATTTCGATTGAATCAACTTTTATCATTTTCTCTCAGGTCTACCAGATCTTTATTTGACCAATCAGCAGTATTAAAAGTGGAAAGATAGCGACCGCTTTTCTTTTGTGTACCAAACATTTTGACATATTTCCCCTTTGTTCACAATCATCTTATGGTTGGACCATATTGCGTGTTTTTGAAGTGGCCAGGCCCTTTCCAATTCCGACTAATTAAACCAGATATTTCCTCCGAGCTTTCTTTGGTTTACACATCACCATGTTTCTCCTTTCAGTCATAGACAGAGAAATTGCAACATGATTGTTTCATTCATCTAAACCTGTTCTGAAAGTCCCCAAGCTTAATGAAATATCAACACCAAAAAGGACGAAGTAATGCAGCTGATGTTGCAGTATTGTATTATTTAAAAGCAAGAAACCTTCCATGCACCTATTCCCAAGGTTGTATTCTCGATCGGCAATAGTCACCTGAAGGACATGAACTTGAGAAAATGAGTTATTCCGTGTAAAGTGAAAACGTCTCTCTAATGTGCCCTTTTAAAGATGTTTCTGAGTGGAAACTCGTAACATTCAAAAACGTTATTTGCCCCCGAATCCTTGGCACTTACAAACAACTAATTACAAATCCATCTGTTAGGCTACAGGAAACGTAGCTTTATCATTTGAGAGCAACCTGAGGCTCAGATCCATTTTCTTATGAATCACCTCAAATCTATTCAAAATCATATTTAGAGATATGATTTGGAGCTTAATATTTTCTAACACAACTCTACACAGATGTTATGACGCACGTCTGAGTCAAGTAAGACATTAATGTATCACTCTTGTAACAGTGGCATGGGTGGCTGGATCAACATTTATTGACTCATCGTGGATACCCCTTGAGAAAGAGGCAATGAGCTGCTTTCTCTAATTGTTGTTGTTTCTGTACTGCAACCAGACTACCGTGCCATCAGGGAGATCATTCCAGGACATCTTCCCAGTGATTCTGACAAGGAAAGTAGTCGATATTCAATTCCGGATGGTAACTGACTTGAAACGAATATTGTGGACGTTGGTTTTCTTTTTTTATCTTCTACCCTTTTCCTTTTAGATGGAAGGGTTTCTGAATTTGGAAGGTGCTCAGAACTTTCAGCCAATTTAAGCAGTGTGTTTTACAGATTATACACACTATTGCTACTGATGAAATGTTATCTATGGAGCCAATTTAGTAGCAGTCAAGTGAAATGCTTTCCTCGAGAAGATGCCAAGCATCTTTTGGCGGTTAATGATCATCATCATCATCGCACACTTGACTTGAGACTTGGTTGTGTTGTGCAGCTTTGGGCAGTCAGGAGACTCATTTTTGTGGCATTTTTCCTCCGATATGTTTTTTTTGTTGTTATTTTTGTTGTGGTCAGGCATCTCCCCACTCTGTCTACTTCAACAAGATCTCTCCTGCGTGCTTCTCTGTTTTCAAGGAGATAGCCCCAGAGTTCCCCTTTTAATCCTACAAGTTGTAATTGCAAATCGGTTGTTTCATTTTACTCAACCTCTTCTAAATGGTCCGGTAACCATGCATATGAACGATCTAGTCAGTTTTATTCATGATAAGCCTCAGGACGTTGATAACATCGTGCACTGGGAATGTGGACATCTTCAATCAACGGTCCGGACTCCAACTGCTCTGTTTCCAGAATGTGGATGAAATTTGAAGTCGAATTCCTCTCTAACTTCACTCGTTCCAACTCCTTCAGTGAACAAAGACTAACAGTCTAGCCTGCTTCTCCGCCCCACCTATTGTACTCTTTAATCGTTGAATTATTAACCTTTTACAATATCTGGATTTCAATTGAACACAGTGACAGAAGGAAGTCTCTTTTAAACCTTATTTTACTCAGTGAACAGTGGATGATGTCAACACAGATTCTCAGGGACCTAATAATAGTGAGTTTCCTGAATGAACAGGCACCGTCACAGCTCTTTCCCTCTCTCTTCAACAGAAGTATCGACGATCGGAGCAGGCGAAGGCAATTCAGGCAATTCAGTTCCTATGCTTCGTAGGAATTATACCGACCTTCCCTCTTTCCTGCCACACACCACCGTTTTCCCAGGTCCAGCATCTCTGACTGGAGGTCTGTTGCAGGGATCCAGGAAGCTGAGGTCGAAGGAAATAACATACTCTTTTTCTGCTTGTAAGCCTGCAGCCTTCGGGGCTCAACATCAAATTCAACAATTTTAATTCGTCAACACCTTCTCCCGTGTGCTTTGCACGCAGTCCAGACCCTTGCAATGACACGGCCTGCTTCAAGCACTGCCAATCACATGATCAATTTTTCTTTCTTCCTGCCTCACAATGAATCATCCCTTTCTGTGACTAACTGCTGTTCTCTTTCTTTCAGGATTCATGAGCCATTTATTGCTGCAGTGAGAGTGAGAACGACGACCTCCCCATCATTTACAGCATATGAACACCATATCTGCATTGGAAATGTTACCTCTGTTACAATTCCTCAGAATCTGCCAAAACGTCCGAGTTACTCCAGTGATTTCCCTTTTCTTCCACATTCACCTCCAGATGACATTCCCCGCATGGTACCTCACTTCCTATTGGGCAGAACCACAGGATTGATAGACTTTCTGACCAAACTGTGCGAGATGGGGAGCTCAGACCCGTCCTGAAGGCCGACGGGGAGTCTCGAGTTCTGGCCATTTTATCGAAAGTGCACGAGCTTGAGGTTGACGGGGGCGGTTAAGGGACTCACGCTGTTGAGAATTGAAATAATACTTTAAACCTTTCCAGTGAGGTTGAGAGAACAGTTTCAATATTAATCAGCAAACTGTTAATGTGCAGGTACACAGTACCGAGGAGGACACATTTTCTATCCATGTCGCTGTCCCAATGGTGGAGGGTCTCAGAGCTAACAGTACAGCAGGTCAGGATGAGATACATCTAAGGATTTTGGGTGAAGCGTGGGCTACGTTGTGGTGCGATTTGCCCGAACATTACAGTTTCCCCTGGTCTCGGATGATGTGTCAGGAGATTGAAGGAGAGAATGTACAGGTTTGTTCTGAAGCGTATTTAAAGTCATTCCTGACAGTCACGGCATTGACAGTTAAACTCTGGTGATGGAAGAACTTTCGGCGGCAATTATTTCGGACAGATCTCACAGTCACGTGGAAACAGGTGTGTTGACTTGATAAAGTAAAGGATTAATTTTGCATCGGCAACTGGCTGAATAGTTTTAAATTATTGTGATGGGTAGATGATGCCAAGGTTACTCATGTGATTCACATGAATTACCAGACATCTTGTGAGCAAGTTTACAAGTCATGGTGCAAGCAGTAGTGATGACATGGATACAAATTTAACGAGCATTATAGGAAAGAGAGAGTAATGACTACTGGATATTTTTCTAGTGAGAGGAAACTTTGGAGTGAGGTTCCCAAGGGGTCAGTATTGAGACCAGCATCTTGCAGACAGGAGGAATAATAAGGAAGGTAAGGTAAGGGGCCGTTAGATAACACGGAAGTTTAGGATGGTAAAATTAAACGGGACCAGTGTGGAATATAAAGAAAAAAATGTAAACAGACAGGTAGGGATTAGGAAAAGCAAGAAGGCGACCTGAAATGTCCTTGGCAAGTAGGGTTAAAGAGAATCCAAACGCATTCTATACAACATTAAATAGAAGAGAATAGCTCCAGAGTATGTATGGCCACTCATGGATATGGGAGGAAAACTGTGCTTGCAATAAGAGGATGTGGGTATTCTTAGAAGAGTATATTGAATCAGTATTCACCTAGGAGAAAGATATGGAGAATAATCAGATTTGTGTGGAAAAGCTTGATATGTTGAAGCATTTTGAGATCGAGGAAGAAGTGGTGCTGTGTCTCCGAGAGAGCAAAAAAGTGAGTAAAACTACAGATTCTGATAACATCTATCCAGGTTATTGAGTGAGGCAACAAATTGCTGGGGTCTTGACCATGGTCATTAGCCACTGCAGAGACCCCGACGGCTGGTGATCCAATAATGTTTTTCCTCTGTTCAAGTTTGGGTTCAATTTTGATTACCATATCAGAAAATTATGTACACTTCGGAGAGGGTACAGAATAGGGTATCAGGATATTGCCTGGATTAGAGAACATGAACAATAAGGAGAAAGCTTAAAAACTCATCTTGTTTATGGTGGTGCAGCGGAAGCAGAGGAGAGACTTCTGTAATTGATATTGAATTGATAGTGAAAATGTTTTTCAACATAGTTGATATGTCCAACACTAAGGTGCATGCATTTAACGTGAGAGTGGATAAGTTCAAAGTCCGTGTCAGGGACAAATTTATTTCAGTTGTAGGTGTCAGGAACTCGCTGTCAGGTGTAGTGTTGGAGGCAGGTATGAAACTTGCGCTTAAGATTTATAAGGTTGATTAGCATCTGACTGCTGAGCAGGAATAATTAAACCTCTGATTCACAAGGTTCTAGTCCCGTTCATACAGCTAAAATCAACGGATTGGAATACCATAAGACATAGGAGTGGAAGTAAGGCCATTCGGCCCATCGAGTCCATTCCGCCATTCAATCATGGCTGATGGGCATTTCAACTCCACTTACCTGCGTTCTCCCCCAGCATTTAATTTCTTATGACATAAAGAATTTATCAATCTCTGCCTTGAAGACATTTAGCGTCCCGGCCTCCACTGCACTCTGCGGCAATGAATTCCACAGGCCCACCACTCTCTGGCTGAAGAAATGTCTCCGCATTTCTTTTCTGAATTTATCCCCTCGAATTATAAGGCTGCGTTCACGGGTCCTAGTCTCCTCGTCTAAGGGAAACAATTTCCTAGCGTCCACCCGTTCCAAGCCATGTATTATCTTGAAAGTTTCCATTAAGTCTCCCCTTACTCTTCTAAACTCCAATGTTTAGTATGTCCTTCCTGAAGACTGGACACAGTACTCGAAATGGGGCCTAACCAGAGCTTTATAAAGTCTCAGTAGCACAAGGGTGCTTTTATATTCCAATCCTCTCGAGATAAATGACAACATTGAATTCGCTTTCTTAATCACGGACTCAACCTGCATGTTTACCTTTAGAGAATCCTCGAGTAGCATGCACAAATTCCTTTGTACTTTGGCTTTACGAATTTTCTCACCGTTTAGGAAGTAGTTCATGCTTGTATTCTTTTTCCCAAAGTGCAAGACCTCGCATTTGCTCACATTGAATTCCATCAGCTATTTCCTGGACCACTCTCCCAAACTGTCTAGATCCTTCTGCAGCCTCCCCACTTCCTCAGTAGCACCTGCCTGCCCACCTAACTTTGTATCATCGGCAAGCCTCGCGAGAATGCCCCCTGTCCCTTCATCCAGATCATTAATATATAACGTGAACAGCTGTGTCCCCAACACTGAACCCTGTGGGACACCACCTGTCACCGGTTGCCATTCTGAAAAAGTATCTTTTATCCCAACTCTCTTCCTTCTGTCAGACAGCCAATCCTCAATCCATACCAGTAGCTCACCTTGAACATCATGGGCCCTGACGTCGCTCAGCGGCCTCTAGTGTTGCACAATATCAAAGGCCTTTTGGAAGTCTAGGTAGACCACATCCACTGGGTTTCCCAGTTCTAACCTACTTGTCACCTCTTCAAAGAATTCCAAAAGGTTTGTCAGGTACGACCTCCCCTTACTAAATGCATGTTGACTTGTTCTATTCCGACTCTGCTCTTCCAAGAAGTTAGAAGCCTCACCCTTAATGATGGATTCTAGTATTTTATCAACAGCACGGGGGTTAGGCTTATTGGCCTATAATTTTACATCTTTTGTCTCGATCCTTTATTGAACAAGGGATTTACAACAGCGATCTTTCAATCATCCTGGACTCCAGTGACTTTTGAAAGATCTCAACCAACGCCTCCGCTATTTCCTCAGCCACCTCCCTCAGAACTCTAGGATGTATCCCATCGGGGCCAGGAGATTTATCAATTTTAAGACCTATTAGCTTTTCTACCACTTTCTCTTTTGTAATGGCAACCATACTCAACTCAGCCCCCTGACTCCCTTTAATTGTTGGGATATTACTCATGTCTTCCACTGTGAAGACTGACGCAAAGTACTTGTCAAGTTCTCCTGGTATTGCCTTATCTCCCATCACTAGGCTTCCAGCATCAGTTTGAAGTGGCACAATGTCGACTTTTGCCTGTCGTTTGTTTCTTATGTATTGAAAGAAACTTTTACTATGATTTCAAATATTACTGGCTCGCCTACCTTCATATTTGATCCTCACTTTCCTTGTTTCTCTCTTTGTTATCCTCTGTTTTTGTAGCCTTCCCAATCTTCTGGTTTCACACTGCTCTTGGCTACTTTATCGGATCTCTCTTTTTCTTTAATACATTACCTGACTTCCTTTGTCAGCCATGGCTGTCTAGTCCCTCCACGGATAATCTTTCTTTTCTTGGGGACGAATCTGTGTACAGTGTCCTCAATTATACCCACAAACCCCGGCCATTTTTGCTCTACTGTCATTCCCCGCTAGACTCTACTCCCAGTCTATTTTCGTCAGTTCCTCTCTCATGCCCTCATAATTGCCTTTATTTAACTGTAACCTCATTATGTCCGATTTTGCATTCTCTCTTTCAAACTGCAGACTGAACTCTACCATATTATGATCGCTGCTTCCTAAGTGTTCGCTTACTTTAAATTTTTATAAAGTCCGATTCATCACATAGCACTACGTCCAGAATAGCCTGCTCCCTTGTGTGCTCCATGACAAGCTGTTCCAAAAAGCCATCCTGAAAGCATTCCATGAATTCCCTTTCTTTTGGATCCACTGGCAACATTATTTACCCAGTCCACCTGAATATTGAAGTCTCCCATGATCGCCGTGTCCTTGCCTTTCTGACATGCCTTCTCTATTTCCCGGTACATGTTGCGCCCCTGACCACTGTTAGGAGGTCTGTACATAACTCCCATTTTGTTGTTTTTGCCTTTGTGGTTCCTCAAGTCCACCCACACAGATTCCACATCATCCGACGCTATGCCAGTCAGTGCCCCCTCTGCCCACCTCCCTGTCTTTTCAATAAGTTGAAAATCATTGGATGTTTAACTGCCCATCCTGAACCCCCTGTAACCACGTCTCGGTGATGCCCACCACATCATAGTCATTCACGATGATCTGTGCCATTAGTTCATCTGCTTTGTTACGATAACATTGGTACCTGATCTGTTCAGGTAGAGGCCGTCTCAACGGTCCAAATTCCCCGGTTCCAAAACTGATGCCAATGCCCCATGAAGTGGAATCCCTCTTTCCAGCACCAATCCCTTAGCCACTGCTTACTTCTCTAATTTTCTTATTCCTATACCAATTGGCACGTGGCTTGGTCAGTAATGCGAAGATTATGACCCTTGAGGACCTGTACTTCAATTTCCTTCCTCGGGCTTGATAATCCTCACACAGGTCCTCTACCCTAGCTTTGCCTATGTTGTTAGTCCCAATGTGGACCTCAAAAGCTGGATCCTCCCCCTCCCTCTTCCGCTCCAATATCCTTCCAAGCCAGTTGGAGATGTCCCGCACCCTGGCACCGGGCAGGCAACACGCCATGCGAGACTACCCATCCACCTTGTAAAGGATACTATCTGTCCCAAACACCTACTGCAGCTGTCTGAATATTCCCCTGTGCTTCGAAACAAACTTCAGAGACATGTTATGTGAACATGTCTAATAAAACTAACTGTCTTGTCAGCTTTAGGAATTTTATTTCCCCTTCATTAACCCTGTACTGGAGATGGAAAGCATAGAGGAGTTGGAAAAGGGGAGTCAAGAGATCACACGACATTAGATTAGCGGGTAACCTAACGAAGTGTTCTTTTGGTAAGGTCAGACTGATTACAAAAAGAGATTTTGTGGCAGAATTATTGTGCCTTTACGTCTGAGCCAGAAGGCACATGCCCAAGTTCCACGAATTACATATTTGAGGCGTAACATCTCTGATCAGTTTACTCAAAATATTCCACATCATAAATGGATAATTATGGGAAAGAGTGGGAACAAGATTTGGAGTGTCATATGGAGACTGAGGACATAGATGAGATATTTAATGAAAGCACTGCATCATTTCACTTGAGAAGAGAATGATTCTGATGGCTAAGTTGAGAAATAGTCCGTGTAGGAAAGAATTAAACTAGAGAGAACTTGTGCATAAAAAGGCAGCTATTTTCAAAACTGAAAGGATAGCTGTTAGTATGAGGTGTCTTCTCTATTATTTGAAAAACAAAACTGCTTTCCACATCAGAGAGCTGACAGATGACTTCTGTATTGCTAATGTCCCATTCCTGTTCCAGAATAGTAGGACAACGAGTTCGTGATTAGGTATTGCTCATCCTAACATTGCTGGCCAGAAACGTTTACAGGAAATCGCCTACATCTACATGACGTCTAAGAATACAGCAAATGGAGATGAAGAATAAATGTTCGCCGGGCTAATGATGCTGACGGCCCAGGAGTTAGTTTAAAAGGGATTGGTGCTCCGTCACCTCCTGCCAATGCTATCTTTTCGCCTCACAGTTCTGCATGTTTCAACCATGTTCCAACTCAGCCTTTGCTGTTAAAAGGAAAACAAGCCCAACGTTTGAAATATCTTCTTGTAACTACAATTCTCCAGCCCGGCAACATTTTGGTATATTATATTTTGCACTCTCTCCAGAGCAATTATATCCTTTCACAAACCCGCATTTCCACCCACACTCACAAACACCAATCATTCTCTGACATCCATTGCAGCTACACCTTTTTGCCCTCTTACACCCCTCAACACCACCACGTTCTACCCACACCCATCACTTAATACCCCCATTCCACATCAAATGACACCTGCACCAGAAACACTCACACAGCAAATCTCCAGCTCATGCATTCCTCACTGTATACCCTCTTTTACACTAATTCAGACATCTCCCACTCCCATAATCCTCCACACAACTAGCCACATATTTCCACTTATGTCCACTCAATTCTACAAAATAACCCAAGTCCCATAACCTTCATTACCACTGTAACCCCATAACTCCCCAAATCACAACAACATCCCCAGCTATACACCATTCCAATCCATTCGTTCAACTTCCATACCACGCCATGCACAACCAGATTCAAACATATTCGTACCCATATGCGTCTTACGAAGTCATATACTCCAGCCCCATAGCCAGCAGCCAAAGAGACAGCACACACCGAACCATGTATTCTCTAAAAATTGCCATAAACTTGCAGACCCATTGATTCCCATACCCTGCAGCGCCCTCAACTTTGCTGAGTCCAGCCAAATAGACCTGCCCAATAACCATCAAAACTCATCTTGCCAAAGACCATTTCCTATCCCCACACCCACAAAACACATTTGCAATAACCCCAAGCATCTCAAGGTATATACCACATCGCTACATAATCCTCAGTTCTGCAGACAACAGAACTCTCTCGATGCATCAACCCAGACAGATGTGCCTCATAATCTTCAGCACAATACCCTCCTATATCTTCCAGCTTAGTATCCCCACCCGTATTCACTCCCTCATAATTACCTCCCTCTTGGCCTCGCACATCCACTCATTTTCCATACTTATACGGAGCTCTACACCTCCATTCAATCCCCAGGCCTCGTTCATCCCTGTAAGTTCCGCGCTGCATTCCTCACAATCCACATTCCATAGCTCCATTCATTCCAATGTCCCCGTATAACCGCGAATCAAGTTTAGTTGCAGTAAACTCAGGCGCCATTCAAAGAATAATAGAATCAGAGTCATAGAATCCCCAAAGTATGGAAACAGGCAATTTCGCCCAAGGAGTCGACAGAGACTCTCCAAACAGTATCCCAACTAGACCCATTCCCTACCCTATAAAGTACACATTTGCCATGTCTAATAAAACTCACCTGCACATCTTTGCTTTGCGGGAGGAAACCGGAGAACCCAGAGGAAAACCAGGCCGATACGGTGAGAATGTGAAAACTTGTTAAGGACCAGGCCAGGCCACTCAAAACATTTCAAGAAGATAGCTAAGTCCACAATTTTGCTATATGATTTTAAGAAAGTGTAAAGTGGATATTCCAGCAGAGAATCGGATGGTCAGAATACCTTGTCTTAAACAAAACAGAACTTATTTACAAGACTACTGAATGAAACATAGAATAGAGAAAACAAAATACTGTATAACGTATTCTATCCGAAATCACAACAGACCATCCTGACATAATGATGCTGTACCAAATGACTTGCAATAATCCCTATTAACACACCTTCGCTCAAAAAAGGTGAAATGAAAGAAGTTCACACAGGAAAGAAGACAGAGAGACAGAATAAGGGTCCAGTAAGTCTTTCTCCTTCTCTCCCTCTCTCATAGACACACACACGCAATCTCGCATACACCCACAGCTACATTACAAACTAACTGAATAGTTAGTTGTGCAACTGGGCACTTACCTCTCACTATAGATTCTTCTTTCTTAAAAAAAAGAGAAAACCTTCTGCCTCAGATTTTAAACAAATCGGTCCTAAAGTTCATCCAACTTCACTCTTTTCTGAATCTGTGTCATTTACATTCTCTCTGAAAAAATAACAAGAAAAATCTAAAACGGTTAACTGAATAGGTTAATCACGTCTACCCCGTAAAATATGAACATCCAAAGATAGCTCCCCTAAAATTAGGTAGTACTCTAAAATAGACATATACATTACTGTGACTATAAACATGCAACTACTACATTATTCCTCAGTCTGTTGTATTTGCACCAGAGAATAACTGCATTCCTCATTCGGGCCTCGACAATTTCAAGTTCATGGAAAAATACCCAATACGTATTTCGATCTTTTCATCGAATTCTTGGAAGAGCACAACACCGATGCAAAACTCATTTGCATCAGTTAACACCTTGCGTCATTTGATGTGCCTTTTACGGGGGCAGTAGTTAACACAACTTTCAGGCAATCAAATGCATTCTGTAAGTTCGTTTTCCATGGAAACTTCTTGCCTTTCTTTAACAATTCATTGAGTGGAGAAGCCAAACTTTGATAATTTGGTTCAAATTTTCCATAGAATCCGTTCCATCCTAAGAAACGTAGTGCAGTTCTTTTTGTCTATGGTAATAGCTCCTTACAATTATATATTTTTTTTTCATCCCGTGGCGCCATTTGTTCATGTCCAGTAAGAGATGGATCAGGAGGCTTATTTGAGCTCTGACAAATTCACTATTACTCAGGTTTATCACAAAGTCTGCCTTTCGAAGTCGATCAAACAAGTTTGATACATGTTGTAAACGTACCTTGTATGTGTGGGTAAATATAATCATGTCATCTGTAGACACAACAGAGTTGGCTATACCGCCAGAGAACTTATTGGATAGTCTCTGAAATATGGCTGGCATTTTTCATACCCAAAGGCAAGACTTCAAATTGATACCGGTTATCCGACGTTATGAAAGCTGAATTGTCTTTGCTCTTTCTGACAAAGGTACCTGTCAGTATCCTCTGAGCAAGCCGAATTTTAAAATATTAGTTTCCTGCCCCAACTTCTCAAAACAGTTTTCCAACTGCAGAATCGGATTTGCATAAGTCTTTGTAATTGCATTGACGTTGCATTAGTCCACACGTAACCGTTGTGTTCCAGCTAGTTTCAGCACCATGACTATGGGTAAGCTCCAGTCACTGCAACTCATTTCGACTTTATCACCTTGGAGCATGCGTTCCATGTCCTTTCGAACCTGTGTCAGCTTTAGAGGATCCACGCCTTAAACAGGTTGCTTCTATTTAGAGGTTTAATATACATCATGCATAAGTTGGTTAGTTGTTCCCAGTTTATTTCCACTTATATTCTCATGTGACAACATGAACACCTTTACGTGATTTCGATTTGCCTCGAAAAGCCAACTCGGTAATTTACACCAATTTTTGACAACTTCCTTATTGTTCAATTTAATTTGAGGAATGTCCAATTCAGAATCTTCTGAGAGTGCTACTTCCTTAAGTGTCAATGTAAGGAACACTCATTTCTTATCCCCGATAGCAAATTTGCAATTTTAAAATTCTTTTACTGTCTCTGTTTCATGGTATGCTGCGATACCTTTAAGTGCTGTCTAGCCAACTCCCCAGCTCTAGTTAATCCTTTCCTAAAAGTAGTTCAACTGTGTGGTCTCTGAATTCTGACTTACTCATTTCTCCTCAATGAATTTCAACAATCCTATCACGTCATAAACAAATCCTAATTCAAATGGACCGAATTTGGTCGATTTATTTGGTGCACCACTGATGGCAAAAATGCACAAATGGAATTTGTTTATCCAAACCTTCTGGATAGTCTTCACGGTCAGAACTCAACATGATCTTTAAAGACTGATGCCACCTTTCTAGCCCTTCCTGCATTTCTGTTTGCCATGCAGAAAATTTGAATTGTTTTATTCTTAAGCTGTCCATAACTTCCTTGAAAAATGTTGATCTTAATTTTGAACCTTAATCTGACTGCAGCTCAATTGGTGCAAATAAATCGATCAATTAATCTCCAACCCTTTTAGCTGTGATATTTCATAATGGAATGACCTCTGGAAATCTAGTTGTTACAACCTTTATTGTTGCCAAATACGGATTTCCACTTTTTACCAGAGATATGGGAGAAATGCATTTCAGACTCCTGTAAAAGATTCCTCAAATGCATGAAGATGTATTAAAAGTGCAGGTTTTATTACCATCTGTGGTTTTCCATTTGCCTGGCATTCATTACATCTGGCAAAAGTCAAATACCTCTTTGCATACTCTAGGCCAGTAAAACAATTCTGTATTTTAGTCTGTGTTTTCCTCACTTCTAAATGACACCCAAGTGGTAGCTCATGCGTCACTTTTAACACGTCCATTCTATACTCTTCTGACGACATGCTTTGAAGAATATCGGCCCATTTCTCATCTGCCTGTATATGTTGCGATCTCCATTTCCTTATTATGATATCATTTTTAAGTTCGTAATAGTTAGGCACATAATTGGATTCCGTTTCTGTGTATGCATTTTGATTTAACTGCTTTAAATTTTCATCTCTCTGTTCTAATTCAATTTATTTATTTGAGCAAATGATGTGTGCATCGTCATTTGTTTGCGCCTGTTTTGTTCTAACCTTCTGATCAAACAGGATTTCGACAAATTCCACTTCATATTTCTTATCTTTTTTTTATCTCTGGTTATTCAACTACTGACTTTATGACCTCGGTACCACAAAATCGGGAAAAGTTCCACAAATTATTCCTGCAAATTTTCGGTTCCCTGAGTTTCCAATCGCTGTTCAACCACTGTAGGCATCGCTCTTACCGGTGAATCAGCTATTTCCTGAGCAGGACAAATTGGATTACTGGAGCTGAGAGATTGTCCAGTATTCCTATGATAAATTCTCCGCTTTTCTCTGGAAATTGCAACAGCGCTTTACACAATTGAGCATTTTTGTCTCACCGGGAATTCACAGTGCTCGTACCTTTTTTCGCAGCAGACTTGCCGGAGACATATCTCCTCATCCTTCAGCTTCAGAGACTGAGAGTTTTCTGTGTCCCTTAATATTGTTAAAATCACACAACACCAGGCTATAATCCACAGTTTTATTTGGAAGCAATGCCTTTCGGAGCACTGCTCCTTGATCATGTAGTTGTGGAGAATCAGTTTGTAACAAGAAAAATTTATAGCAAAAGTTTATAGTGTAATGTAACTAAAAGTATATATTGAAAAAGACCTGGATTATTTGTGAAGTCTCTCATTGTTTAGATTGATCCATGTTGGTCTCACTTCATCCATACGTAAAATTGCAAACTTTTTTTTTAAAGTTACATTCTCAAATGAATTTTGGTGTCATTTCGACCAGATACAATGCTAAATGTGTGAATTTCCCTATGGGGCTGTCTGAGCCACAGTCTGACCTTGCCCCACTCTGCTTCCCGTGACGTCTCCATGAAAATTTGCATGATTATTTGTTTTCCTCCATCTGGCTTCCCATTTCTTCTCCTAACCCACAAAAACAGTGATTTCATATGTCCTACTTGATTGCACCGGAGCTTCTTAACATCTATGTCGCCTTCAAGGGTTTCCATTTTACCCTGTGACAAATCATTCTTATGTTCTTCACCGAAGCTAACTTTCCCTTTCCACATGAGGATTTCTCTTTTCCCCAATTTCTACCCGTCACAGGTTAAATCTGATTCTGAAAGCCAACATTACGTTATCGACCAACTCATAATCATCAGACATTTCAGCTTCTAATCTTGCCGTTTTAAGTCTCTGCTCTTCCACGTGAGTCTCCCCTCTGTAGGAAGTGAATTTTTGAACCTTTTCCAAAATAATTGTCTTTCTAAGAGCGTCAGAGGTTTGGTCTATTTCTAAGGTCCTTATCCATCTATCAAAATTACTTCGTTTAATCCTTTCAAGCTCAATGTAAGTTTGACCAGTGTCCCTCCTTAGATTCCTTAAATGCTGTCTGTGGGCTTCTGGCATACACTTGTATGCAGTTAAGATGGTTTTCGTCACCCCCTCATACGCTCCATCTACCACTGCTGATAGTGAGGCGAATTCTTGGATTGGATCAACGAAATCCACATGGTCACTGGCCACTGCATTTCTTGAGTACTTTTTCAAATGAGTTGAAAAAGGTTTCCACTTCCTCCTCCTCAAATTTTGTCAATGCTTGATTATATTAAAACAGACCCCCATGAGGCATCTGACTACCATGGGTTTGTTAATCCACACTCTCTTCCTCACAAGGATTACTTTCAACTTTTCCCTCAATCCATTTCAGGTGAATTTCCGAAGTGCCAATTTCTGAAGTCCAAATTTTCTCTCCTTTTCCGTCTCTCTGATTTTAATCATAATTCAAACTGTTTTGTTTCCGTTGCCCTTTTCTTGTCTTTTGCCTCGGAGTGAAACTACTACATTTTCAAGTGAACGTCAGCGTTCTCTAAAGATTCTGTTAGTGTTTCCAATAAATGTAAATGCTGAGCACCTTCTGTCGTTGTCTCTTTTTTCCTCATGGATGGAGGCAGCCCAACATTTGGCTTGTCTCTTAATTCATGCAGCTTGACTACAAGGTTTATGGACCAAGTCAGACCCCTCAAAACATTCCAAGATGGTCGCCCAGACCCTAATTTTCCCATTTGATTTTATGAAAGTGTACAATGGATATTCCAGGAGAGAATCAGAATATCAAGATACTTAGTCCTAAACTGACATGGACGCGGGGTGTCAAAAGTTAAAAAACGGCACACCACCAGCTTATAGTCCAACAGGTCTCCTTGGAAGCACTTTTTTCCGAGCGCTGCGCCTTCGTCAGGAGGTCATCAACCACCTGATGAAGGAGCAAAGCTTGAAAGTAGTACTTACAAATAAACATGTTATTTCTATAATAACTGAATCTTTTTCCAATGTTACTGAATTAAACACAAAGAACTGAAAACAGAATGCTGAACAAAGTACCCTACTCAGAAACCCACCTGACAAAAACAACAATTTAATGATGCTGTTCAAAAATGCTGTTTAAAAACCCCATAAAAAATCACTGGCACAATATTAAAAAGAAACTAGTCCTCACAGAAGAAAAGTCACAAAGAGCGAAAAGAGAGAGAGAGAGGGGTTCAGCAGCTTTTCTTCTGCCTCGCTCTCTTTCTATCTCGAAATCACACACACACAAACGCACATAAATACACACGTGTACGCGCGAATAACTGAGCTTCGAGAACAGGCACTCCCCCTTCATGAGAAGAGGGAGAGGACAGCAGATGTTGGAGTTCAGTGTCGACAATGTGTTGCTGGGAAAGTAGAGCAGGTCTGGTGAAGTCCAATGAGCAGGAGAATGAAGGGCTTGTGCCTGAAACGTCGATTCTCCTGCTCCTTGGACTCTCAACTCTCCTTTCATTATTCAAGTGTTTTTGTTTAACTTGACAGACTTCTGCAAGAGTCAGTATGCGCTATCTGTATACAAATGGGCCTAAAATCCATCCAACCAAAGTTTTTTTCGGAACCTATCATTTCAAAACTCTACATATAAAAAATCAAGGACAAACAAAACTTTTTAATGGAACAGGTTCGTCATGAACGACACACAGAGTCAAACGTGCCTGGAACAAGCTCAGGTCCCTGACGCTGTGTGGCAGCAGTGCTAATCACTGAGCCATTATGCCACCTGTAAATTCATCACATGCCTTTTAATAACACCGTCTCCCAAGCCTCATACCGTATCCCCATCCAAAATCTCCGAAACACCATAATTATTTATCTATTCCATCTTAACCACGGATCCATATGCAAATCCCAAATTTCCTCCACACATCCATGCCTGTACAGCTGCAGCTACATATCCCCAGTGACACACAATCCTATTCCATATTCCTCATTTTCAACCACCCCAAATCGTCAAGTTACATTGCCCAGTTCGATATCTCATGTAACCCCGTTTTCCGTAGCTCCACGTATGCCCATTTTCACAACCCCAGTACCCTCCATTACTTTATCCTCGGTCCCATATGCAACAGCTCTTCACGCCCAACAACCTCAATGTGCATCCCCTTAAACCCCAAACCCCTTTTGCCCCTACCAGTGTATCTCCACCTTCCTAATTTCCCCCAAGACACATACTATCTCATCCATGTCCCTAAATTTCCCACCCCCTCATCATACACACAAAATCGGAAGGTATGCAAAAGCCCCAGTCCATTCCATGGCAGATTCAAAGACGCCACTCCCATGCCCTCCTGTAGCTCTATACCCCAGAACCCCATAGCCGTCAGGTGAAAACCCCACGTGTCACGCCCCCATCTCGCATTATCCCAGCCAAATTTCCCACAGCCATACCATCCTGGTCCATAGTCTCTCACTTCCATAATACCTTGTTTTTCATCATCTTCACACCAACACGCATCCAAACTCAATAATGTTCCCAGATCCCAATGACCCATAACATTCACCTTGTATCCTCTATTGATGTTCGAGCTCCACACACTCAAGAAAATATCCGGTGACAAACAATATCCCCAGCCCTGTGATCTAACCTTCACTTCAGTCCATAATCCACAATAACACCCCGGCCCAGAACGCACGGCAAAGCATAACATAAGAGCAGAAGAACATAGGAGTATGCCATCTGGCAATTCAAGCCTGCTCTGCAATTCAGTGAGGTCAACTCCACTTAACCGCGTTCTCACCATATGGCTTAAATCTTTCATTTAAAATAAAAACAACCATAGAATGACAACCATCTGGATGAAGAAGTTCCTTCTCAATACGGTCATAAATCTGCTCTCTCTAATCTTGAGGCTCTGCCCTCTTGCCCTAGCTTCACCAACGATTGGAAACTTTCTATCTACTTCTATTTTATCGATTCCGTTCATATTTTGATATGTTTCTGAAAATCACCCCAAATTCCAATGCATATAATCCCAATCTACTCAGTCTCTCTTCATAAGCCTCACCCCCAACTCCAGAATCCAACTAGTGTTTCTCCTCTGCAAACCCTCCAATGCCAGTACACAATTTAGAACATAGAACATAGCACAATACAGCGTAGGACAGGCCCATCGGCCCTCGATGTTGTTCCGACGTGTGAACTACTCTCATCTCGTCCTCCTACACCATCACAAAAATCATCCATGCCCTTCTCTAAAGAATGTTTAAATCTCTCTAATGTGGCTGAGTTGACTACATTAGCACATAGGGCACTCTGCGCCCTTACCACTCCCTGCGGAAAGAACCTGCCTTTGATATCTGTCTTAAATCTATCACCCCTCAATTTGTAGTTTGCCCTCTCGTACAAGCTGACGTCATCACCTTAGGAAAAATGTATTTCACTGTCTCCCCATCTAATCCTCTGATCATCTTGTATGTCTCTATCAAATCCCCCCTTCGCCTTCTTCTTTCCAATGAGAATAGACCAAAGTCTCCCAGCCTTTCCTCTTAAGACTTTCCCTCCAGACCAGGCAACATCCTTGTGAATCTTCACTGCAACTTTCCAATGCTTCTCCATCCTTCCTGTGAAGTGTCGACCTGAAATGTACACAGCATTCCAAGTGTGGCCACACCAGCGTTTCGTATAGTTGCAGCATGATATTGCAGTTCAGGAACTCAATCCCCCGACCAATGAAACCTAACACACCGTATGCCTTCTTAACAACACTGTCCACCCGGGTGGGAGCTCCAAGAGATTTATGCACATGGACTCTCAGATCCCTCAACACATCGACACTACCAAGAATCTTTCATTTACCCAGTGCTCTGCCTTCCTGTTATTCTTCCCAAAGTTCCTCACCTCACACTTAGCTGCATTGAACTCAAATTGCCACCTCGCAGCCCAATTCTGCAATTTATCTAAGTCCCCCTGCAACCTGAAAATTCTTCAAAAAAGTTCACTATTCCACCGACTTAGGTATCATCTGCAAATTTACTAATCCATCCAACTGTGCCTGCGTCTAATTCATCTATAAAAATGACAAACAGCAGTGGTGCCAAAATAGAACCTTTTGGCACACCACGAGTAACTGGATTCCAGACTGAATATTTTCCATCAACCACCACACGCTGCATTCTTTCAGAAAGCCAGTTTCTAATCCGAACTGCTAAATCACTCTCAATTCCATTCCTCCGCATTGTCTCCATCGGCCAACCATGTGGAACCTTATCAAAGGCTTGACTGAAGTCCGTTTATACAACATCAACTGCCCTACTCTCATCATTTGCTGTCCTTTCTCAAGTTTGAAGACCAAATCTGCACACAGTTTTCCAAGCGTGGCCTCATAAACAACTAGTACAGATGTGACACACCTGTCTGCTTTTAAATTCAACTTATTTAACAGTGAAGGGAAAGATTGCATTTACTTTCCAATTGTTTGTGTACCTGCAGACCAACCTTCTGTGATTCCTGAAAAATCATTCATGTAACGATATATTTTTTGTGCTACGCTCATCAAAATTCATGACTTCACATTTGTCAACATTGTATGTGGTTTGCCAGACTTTTGCCCACTCACTCAACGTATCTATGTTTCTCTGCAAAGTTTCACAGTCATCTTCCCACTTTGCTGTGCCACTCATTTTTGAGTCATCTGCAAACGTTGACATCGTACACGTGGTACACAAATTCAAATCATCTGTTTAAAGTGTAAATAATTGATGACCCACCAGTGATCCCTTTGGCACACTACCGTTTGCCAGCCAGATTAGTACTAATTTATTACCCCTCTTTGCTTCCTGTTCGTCAACAAATCCTCTATCCATGCTGATAGTCTACTCCAAACCATGCATCCATATCTTATGCAGCAGATGCTTAAGCAGAAACGCGTCGAAGGCGTTTTGGATTGGGTCCCCGTTGTCGATCTTGCTCGAAATGTCTTCACAGAATTCCAACGACTTGTCAAACATGACCTTCATGAAACCACGCTGCGTGTTTCCAACAGGACAAGTTCCTTCGAGATACCCTGTTAGTTCTTCATTGATAATAGACTCAAACATCTTGACCACGACAGAGGTTAATTTATCTGGTCCTTAATTCCGCTTATTTTGTCGACCTCCATTGTTAAACAGTGTCATTACATTTATTGTATTCCAACATCTGCGACTGCCCAAGAGTCCGGCGAATTTTGTCAAATTACCGCCAGTTCATTTGCTATTTCTCCCTCCATCTCTGTTAGTAACCTGGAATGTATTCCATAAGGGACAGTAGGCTTATCCGCCTTCAGCTCCATTAAGTTGCCCAAAACTAACGCTTCTGACATAAAAAAAAGATCATTTCCAGGTCCTCACCTGTCTTCGTCTCTTTATCAATTCCTTTCATCTTATTAGTGTCCCACACTGCAAAGATTGTTCTCCACTGCAATGACTACCCGCCAATGCAAAGACTGATACAAAATACCTGTTAAATACCTCCACCATTTCACAGTCGCATTGTACTTTATCTTCACACTCGACATCCGTACTCTACATTCATAATACTACGATCACTCGTTCCAAGACGATCACCAATATGTGGTCATTAATTATTTCTGTCTCATTACACAGTACCAGACCTCCGACAATTTACTCCCTCATCGTTTTCCTGGCATATTTTTCAAGAAAACTATTGCAGATACATTCAACGAAATCTTCCTCAAGGCTACCCTGACCTAACTGGTTCGACAATCTACATGTAGATTTGAATCCTGCATGAAAATAACCGTGCCATTTTTGCAAGCATTAGCTATTTCTTTGTTTATTGCCCGCCTCAATGTGATGTTATTCAGACTATAGACTACGCTTATGAATGACAGTTTCCTCTTAGAATACCTAATTTCCACCCAAATTTATTCATGTTCCTTCGCCATGGAACGTAAATGATCTCTCAGCACCGCACTGATGTCATCCCTGAATTTCAGAGCTGCACCACAGCCCTGACATTCCTATCTACATTTCTGAATAATCTGGCACCCCTGGATATTTAACTCCAAGTGGTGACCATTCTGGAACCATATCTCCGTAATGGCTGTACATTCATTACGATTTGTGCCATTAAATCATTAACCTTTCTTTGAATGCTATGACCATTCCGGTAAATTCCCTTTATGTTAGTTTTCTCACCGTCAGGATTCACAACATCTCTCTTATCCTCTGAGTTATTCTTCGTTTTTATTTCTTTCAGAGTCTGCCTAGAACTTTAAACCTCCTTACGGTTTTCATTTATCATCATAATTCTTGTTATTTCCCTATTCCCTTACTCCAACTCACAAATTTAAAGTCCTCGTAACTGCCCAATTTATCCTTTTCGCGCGAATACTGGTTCCAGCTCGGTTCAGGTATGGAGAGTCTCTTCAGTACGGAAACTCCCGGTTCCAAAACACATACCAATTCAGCATGAAATTGAACCCCTCTTTCTGGCAGCATTCCCTGAGCCACGTGTTTACTTCCCGAATTTTCTAATCACTGAGCCAATTTGCACGTGGCTTGGACAGCAATCCAGAGATTATAATCCTCGACGACCTGTCCCTTAATTTCCTTCCTAGTGCTTGATAAGCCTCAAACAGTTCTTCCATCTCAGCATTGCCTACACTGTTAGTCTCAACGTTGACCACAACAATTAGATCCTCCCAATCCAGCTCTGGTATCATTTCAAGCTCGTCAGAGATGTCATACACCCTGGCACTGAACAGGAAAAACACCCTGCGTGACACCCGACTTGGCTTGCAAATTATTTTATCTCTTCGCCACATTATAGAAACGCCTTTAAATATAACTCTCAATAGATTCTCAACCCCAAACCGTAAGCCCCATAACATCCTATATGTCGATACCCCACCAACCAAATGCTACCCACTCCATTATTTCCAGCTCCATAGATCCCCCTCGCACCAGATCCACATCCACTCGTTTCCCCGAATTCTCCAGATAAATACCATTCATACATTCCAGCCCCTTACTCATGAATCCCAGGGCTCCAAACTCTTCAGACATCACACCCGCTGTCCCAATTAGTCCCGAGCGCCATTCACCCCCTTACCTCCACTTAATATCCGGACATGTACATCATGCTATGCATCGCCACCAACCCACATCACCAGCACAAATGAAAAAAAAATAGACTTGTTCTATTCCACCCAACTCTGGAGCCTCATCCCGCAATACAAGTCAATTCACCCGTCTCCGTGAGCGTCCCAACTCCATTCAACACCCCCACCCATGTTCACTCTGTCCTTATTTCTACCCCTTCTTCTGCGCCTTCGCCCAACTTTTCATCATCCCCTTACCCTGCCCCTTTAAACTATCCTTTATTCTCCCAACTGTCTAAAGCACTCCTCTCCGCATTTCCCCAAATTTACTGATGTCACCTTCTGGACAATCCCCACATTTAACCTGCTCCGTTCCCAGCTCTATTCCCCCCCAGTCCCCGCCAATTTCCACTCTTTTTCCCACACCATGTTCAGTTTCTTTCCAAGCCCCTTCGCGAATCATTTCCCTTTTTCTCCGTCTCTTATCCCGCCCCTACTTTGTTCCTTCAACTGCTCATTCCCACGGCTTGTTCTCTGTCCCTGTTCCCTCGCATTTCCATGCCCTTTTTCTGCCCCTTAACCGCCCATTTCTGCAACAATTGTCCATCCCTTTTCCCAACCTTTTCCTCGCCCAATTTGCTGTCCATTTTCGCGCCCATTTGCCTGCCTATTTCTCGAGGCAGAATTTGACACTGCAGATGCTGAAGATTAGAGTCAAGATTAGAGTGGTGGAAAAGCGCTGATGAGTGGCATCTACCGAAAACGTCGACTTTCCTGCTCGTCGGATGTTGCCTGACCTGCAATCCTGTCTCTGAAATATTTCTCTTCCCATTTTTCCGTCCATTTCCCTCCCCCTTAACCCTCAGTTCATCTTCTTGCATTGCTGCAAGTGTTCGTCCAGCGAATAGTGTCATTTGGGAGGTGAGAGTATGAAATAATAAATACAGGTGTGAAGTTCGTCACTCGCAGAGGTGTCTTTCTGGGTGTTAGTTCATTTGGTGAGCTATGGTTATGCATGGTTTACTCACTCGCGCAGAACAGTGTTTCCAAAGGGAGATTGCTGAGACTTGGGGTATCGTCCTTAAATGGACTCTTTCTTGTAGAATAGCTGTTTCTTTGCTTGGCTGGGTTTGTCAAGTGAAGTATTTTTGATATTGAAGCATGCGATATTATTTTTGAAATATTTATCGTTATTTACATTACATACGCACCAGCAATCTTGCAGTCGTTGTGTGCGGAGGTTGCGGAATATATCCAGAGGATCTAAAAAAAAGCTTCAACGAAAATAAGGCTGATCTAAACGGTTATCGCCGCTTACGTTGGCGGCGGAAGGGGTAGGGTGGCGTTGGGCGTGGAGCTAAGTGACTACACATGGTGGATGAGGCTTCAGTCATATTGGAGAACTGCATTTATTTAAAGCTGGTAAATCGGTTCCATTCATCCATTTTAAATCTCAAAGTTTATCTTTTGGTTGTGGGTTATTGTAAATTTTCAAGCATAAACCTTTCTTTTTCTCGAGTGCCTCCTCTTGGTACTTTGCATGGAGGAGCAACATTTTGTATTTCAAGTAGAAACCGATATTGGAGAAAAATGAATTAACAGAATCACGTTTGGTCTTTGGAGCCTGCTCTGCTGTTAAATGTGAAATGGCTGATCCGCTATCTCAGTGGCATACTCCCAAGTGCACTTCCACACACGGTGTCTTTAAAATCCGAAGAATTAATTATCTCTTCCATGAACAATTTCAGTGACCTGGCGCTGTCAGCATTCTGTGGTGATGAATTCCATAGTTTCACAAGTCTTCGAATGAATACAATTTTCCTCCTTCCAGTCCAAAATGTCATTGAGTATATCCTGAAACATATTGTGAATTCCAAAACCAAGGGAAACATCAATCCTGCATGAACCGTTTTCCAGCATGATAGAATTTTATGCATTTTCATCTGATTCCCTCTCACCCTGTTCGAATGTGGAGAATAGAGTCAATCAAGTCTTGCCTCATTGGATATTTCTGCTATCCTTGTTATCAACCGACTGGATCTCTGCTGTGCTTTGGATAATTACAAATATATTTATAGATAGCGTAAGCGTATCAGCATGTAACACTCCAGGTGTGGCCCTATGTAACTGCAGTACGGCATTCCTAAATATGAACTCTGATCTTGTTGCAAGGTAGGTCAGGATGCAACTTGTCCTCCTAATTGCTCGGTGCATCTCTCTGCCTATCTTCATTGGTTAACAACGTCACCCTTAACATATTTATTTTTCGCATTTCCAAATTTGGTATCATTTAAAAAAAAAACCTCTACCTTATTTTTTCTCCCTGTGCAGCCCACATCCTGGAGCACATAATTTTGTGTTGTCTAATTTCAAATAAAGTTCCAACCCATCCTTTGGTCCCCTTTCCAGCCTCACGTCCTCCCATTCATTCCACCTCGCGTCCCTTTTTTCCAGCTACCAACCGGAGTCATCCTTTCTAATCAGCAACCAGATCATTACCACGAACTGTGTCCACCTATCACTACCTCGCCATCCTGCTACTCACCCAGCACGCCCTTCCGACTCGCTCTTTACACGTAGCTCCCCTATTCTGACATGTCGCACTGAAAAAGGGTGGATACTTGAAACTTTGGCTTGTCCACCTCCTGCTGTTGCTTGGCTTGCTGTTTTCCCCAGCCTCCTGTTGGTCTACTTTGCATCCCAGCCTCTGCAGCTATATTTCTTTGTTTATAGATTTCTGTTTTTCAATCTAAGATTGCAATCTAAAATTTCCCCCCTTCTCAGAGCATGTTTAATGCATTTGCCATTCCTCACCTGATCTAAATCACCTTGAATTCTCTCCGTATGCTCCTACAGAGTTTTGTGTCAAAAGCAAACTTGGAAATGTTGCACTTGGTTCCATCATCTCCGGTGGACAAATGAACGCAGGCATAAACAGCTTCTGGAAACTGTTCTTGGTGAGTTTCACCTAAGTTTAAAGAAATTGCTATCAGAGGAGGTAACAACCGCAGATTCAATTCAGATATGGCAGAATAGCTCAAAATTATAGTCTGCTCCACTTGCTCGATGTGTGTCACTTGGTACATTTCTAGTGCATGATACCTGCACACTTGCTAGCCGTGGCTCCAGCTGCAGCTCCTGGAAGCCAGGGGTTTGGAGTTCATGCGGTTTCTGGGATGTTGTGGTTTATTCATAAGTTAGAGTGCATTGTGGATATCACGTACAGCGGGATATTCATATCGTAGACTCAGACTCCAAAGATAGTAAGGGAATACATGACCAACTTGCAGAAAGGGAGGGATAAGCAGTCAGTGCAGGTATCTCCTGTGGTTATTCCACTGCAAAGCACATATATGGCTTTGGATACTGTTGAGGAGAATGGCACTATTGTTGACTCTGCGACAGAAGGACGGTGAGATAGGCACAGAAATTCTCCCATGAGGGGGTCCAATTGTAAGTGGGATATAATGGCGTTTCCATTCCTGCAAATGAGAGTCTACGATGGCGTGTTGCCTCGCTGGTGTTAGGACTGAGGATGCCTCTGAGCAGTTGCACGACATCCTGGGGAGAGGGAAAGCTCGTAGCAGTGTAATACGTTGGTAAAGATGACATAGGCTTTAACAAAATACGAGAGGATGGCTGACAATAAACAGAATTTTGAGAACTAGGAAGAAATTTGAAAAGTCGTACCTCAACGTCAGTTATCTCAATGTTGCTACAAATACCACAAGATAGTCAGAAGAGACAGAAGGTAATATAGGATGAAAATGTTACTGAAAAGATGGTGTGAGGGGAAGGGCTTCTGAATCATGGGGCATTGGCACAGGTCATGGGGAAGGTCGAACCTGCACGCATTCCTGGGCAGGACCGTGACTAATATTCTTTTTCAGGGCATACCTGAATGTTTTTGAGGGCGATTTCAACTCGTGCGGCAGTGGCATTGCAACCAGAGAGTTGAGACAGTAGATGCAGGAGTTGAGGGACAGTTTGAAACCAATGTAAACATGACCAGAAACAAGAACATACATGGAAAGACTGCTGCATAGTCCAGGACAGGCTGTCTGAAATGTATGTGTTTCAATGCGAGAAATATAATAGGTAAGGAATTTAAGTTAGATTTTTGGTTGACATTTGGAACGATGATATAATTGATGATACAGAGACTTACTCAAAAAAAAGGCCGGGTTTGGTAGCTGAATTTCTCAGGATTTGCATATATAAGGTATGACAGAAGGGGACGTAAAAAGTGGTGGAGTTGCACTACTGGTAAAAGAGTATCTCATATGGGTGGAACTAGGGAATAGAAAAGGTTAAATCACAGTGGTGTGGTTATACTACAGATCATCGAACAGCCAGCTGGAGATGGAAGCTAGAATAAGTACACTAATTTTGTTATTATGTAAACATGATAGTGAATGTGTGAGGGGTAATGTCAACTTCCCCTGTATTGGCTGAGCCGCACTGCATGCCATTGTCTTGGATGGGGCGGAGCTTGGACGGGCCACGCAGGAGGGTCTACGGAAGCAATATTTAAACAACCCAAGCAAGGATGGAATCATACTGGACTTGGATTTGGGGAAATGAGCCCTGTCAGGTATGTGAAGCATTGGGGGAGCATTTGGGAGTAGTGTGGATAATACCATCCGATTTATGATACTCATGGATAGGGTTAACATAGTCCTCGGGCCAGGGCATTACATTGGAGCAGGGCGTAGTACAGAAATATTAGGAAGGAACTGGGGAATTTTTATTCAGAGCAGCTATTTGAGGGGAAATCCACAACGGATATGTGGGAAGATTTCAACCAGCAGTTGATAATAGTTTCAGAAGTGGCACATTCCTGAGAGAATGACGGATAGTATGGTAAGTGGCATGAAAGTTTGCTGACCAGATATGTTATAAGCTTGGTCAAAATAGAAAGAAACCACATTTAAGGTCAAGGAGGATAGAAACTGATGGAGCCTTTGAATTCTATAAGGAAAGCAGGAAAGGACTTTAGCAAATATTTAGAACAGCTTAAAAGATCGTGAAAAGTTGCCAGCAAAGACAATTGCATAGAATCACAAGGCTTTTTATCAAAGTATAAACAACAAAAGAGTGGCCAGGAAAAAGACAAAGGAGGGATTCGGTTTGACGGCAGAAGAGGTAGTTTGGGGTCCAAAATAAATACTTTGTGTCGGTATTTACCAAAGAGAAGGAATTAGTGGAGGACAATATCAGGTACGTGTGTGGAATTCCTAAGTCAAATTGTTATTTAAAAGGAAGAGGTGCTGAGCATCTTAACAAAACATAAATGTCGATAATATCCTGGGTGCCTCTGGGATATATCGCAGATTTTGTGGGAAATAAGTGAAGAAATCGCTGGAGCATTAACAAACATATTTGTGACCTCTTTGACGCAGGTGATGTCCCAGAAGATGGGAGAATACCAAATGTTATCCCAATGTTTAAGAAGAGTTTTAGGGATAGTCTCGTGAGCCTCATGTTGGCAACAGGGAAGGTATTGGAAAATATCCTCACAGACAAGCTAAATACTCATTTCGAAACAAATGGACGTATTCGTGATAGAGAGCATAGTTTTGTGCAGCAGATGTTATTCCTCACTATCTTGATTGTTTATTTTTTAAAGTGAAGACAAAAGTGATGAAGAGTGGTTGGTGTTGTCCACATGGACTTACATAAAACCTTTGACAAGATCATTCCTTGTTGATTAGTCCAAAACGTGAAAACACATGGTATCCGGATTGAAGTGACAAGATCCGGATAGGTCAACGGAGAAAGCTGGTTTCATTTAAAAAGCATGGATTTTGGAATGGAGGAATGTGACTCGTGTTCAACCAGGAATTGATGCTGGGGTTCTGCTGCTCGTGGTCAACATTAATGATTTGAAGGACGAGATAGGTGGTCAAATGAGTAACTATGAGGAGGATCCAACGATTGGTGAAGTTGTGGAGAGTGAGGATTGTCAGCGGGTACAGCAGATTTTAGATCATTTAGAAGAACATGCTGAAAAAAATGACAGATTATGTTTAATTAAGACAAATGCGAGGTGGTATATTTTGGAACGTCAAATCCAGTTGGAAACTATGCAATGAATGGCAGACTCCTGAGGAGTGTTGGTATGCAAAGAGATCAGGTGATGGCACTCTGCTTTTCTCTGAAGGTGGCAGTGCGGAATGGAAAGGTTGTGAAAAGGCTTATGGATGACTTGCCTTTATTTGGAGGGGCATTGATTATAAGGATAGACAGATTATAGTGCAGATTTATAGAACTTTAAGTAAAACTTGGAATAATGCATATTGTTCTGGTCACAACGCTGCCAGAAGGATGTGAATGCTTTGGAGGGTGCACTGCAAAGGTTTTCCAGGATGCTGTCTATTAAGAAAACTTTGATAAACTGAGTTCGTTTTCACTGTAACACAGCAGGTGATGGCGGTCTGGTAGATATTAATAAGATTCTCAATGGCATAGATAGAGTGGAACGTGTGAAGCTTTATTCCACAGTCGTGCAGCCAATTATGAGGGACACAGGTTCATGATAGGGATCACGCAAAAGAGATGAGCACAGCACATCCAGTGTCTGGAACATGCTGCTAGAAGAGATGGTAGAAGCAGACGCAATGGCAGCTTTCAAGAAACAATTGGATAAATACGTGAATTGGAAGAAAATAGATTGGTAAGGATTCTTTACGCGAAGACAGTTTTAGTATGGAGGGAAAAATGTGTCAGTGCAGGCTTGGAACGCCGAAGATGCTGATCCTCTGCATCAGAGAAGTAGGAGAATCGAAATTTCGGGCAAAAAATATCCTAGATGGCTTCCTTCTTCAAAGACCGACATTTCCCCTCTGAAGTGGTCGATAGTGCCATCCAACAAACTTCCTCCACTTCCCACAACTTCCCCCTTGAACAGCAACCGTCCAATCGCAACAAGGACAGAACTCCCCTCAACAACATCTTCACCTTGCATCCGAACATCTTCGGATACATTGCATCATCCTCCACCATTTCTGCCACCTGGTAACAGACACCATCACCAGAGATATTCCCCCACCCTATCACAGTTTTGGAGAGGCATTCCCTCTGCTACTTCCAAGGGCCCCAAAGAATAATTGCACCTCGAACAGAAATTTACCTCTACTTCCACAAATGTCACCAACTGTATCTGTTGCACACGATGCTGTCTCCTCTTCATTTGGGAGACAGGATGCCAACTTGTGGAGCATTTATGAGAACATCTCAGGGACACATGCACTAACCAACATAATTGCCCTGCAGCTGAACAGTTTAACTGCCTATCACACTCTGCTAAGGACTTGCAGTTTGTGGGTCTCTTCTATTGACAAACCCTCACCACCCGAGACCTGGACGAAGAACACCTTATCTTCTGCTTTGGGCACGCACACCACACGGGAACAATTTTGATTTCACCCGTTTCCCCACGTTCGCACTCGCACCTTATCCCAGTCCCAAACCTCCACTTTGCACCACCCTCCTAAACTGTCCTACTTGTCTATGTTCCTTCCCACCAGTGTGCTCCACCCTCCTCTCCAGCCTATCACTTTCATGCCTACCTTCATCTAACTGCCACTTTCCCAATTACCTTCTCCCCAACTCCACTCGCTTTGCAATTATCTCTCAGTTCCCTCATTCCTGATGAAGGGCTTGATCAGATGGGTCAATTATGAGCTAACGCATTTTAGCAGCTGTTTTGTACCTGGAATCAAAATGCTTGGTGATCGTCCATACATCTTTGAACGATCTCAGGCTCCATTGCGAAGCCTCAAGCAAACATAGTTAATCTACAGTCAGTTCCCACTGAGCGTGATGGAATCACTGAGAGGCACAAGACCTTTTTATGGAAGCACTGAGGGTGTAGGCTCATCTGCTACGTCCAACGCATTCCCAAATGTCGGATCTTTCTGTCACTTAAACCTCTGACTAGGCTTTGGATTCTCTCACTAACACAGCGGCTGATTCTTGGAAAGGAACATATTACGAAAGGGACTGATATCACATCTGGACAGGGTGAAGTGAATGGAATCAAAGAAAGTCGTTCATTGCAGTTCAAAGACACATTATAAATATATATATTTTACTCTTCATAATAGAAAAAAAACTACCGTTTGTTTTAACTTTTATCCAGATTATTCGATCAGCAAATTCAGTGAGGAAGAGTGGAAATGAGCTGGCTGTTGCTGGTCAAACTCTGGCCTGCTCTGAACAATGACACAATCCTCCAGGTAATTTAACTTGTATCTGGATCATTCACTGAGAACTGATTGCTGGGGATTTTCTTTGAATGCATATCTGATTCATCTTTGGGCAATACTTTTATTGTTCAGCTTTGTACAGTTTGGTAATTCCTGACAACGCTTTACACAGTTTTGCTTCTCAAATGGAATCGTTCTTTGCCCTTTCGGAAAAGCATGCTATCATGTTGCGACTCCTTCTTCTTTAAGTTCATTTTCATGTGGACTCCGCATTCCATTATCTGCTGCATTTAATGTTAGGTCTTAGTTATTTAGTTTTATTCGTCGGTTGTTTTTTTTTTGTAACTGGATATTTCACGGCATACTTTAACTGTTCTCTAAAGCTCTTCTGTGTCACCACATGAATCAGTACATTGTTGCAGCAGCTTCGCTTAAGCAGCATATACGTGGCTTGGACAAAGAGATCAAAAGCAGCGGAATCCAATGAATAACTGACAGGAAAGAAAGATTAAAAAATTCAGCAACCAGAGAAATATGAAACTTACAGATATGGCAAGGAATAATACCACAGATTTCTTTCTACTCTATAACTCTGGTTCATTCTCTCTTTTTCACTGACCCCTGATTCACTTACGACCATGAATAGCCTCAAGATTGTGTCTGACAGCCAGAACATTAGAAAGGAAATTGCAAGCTAGTAGGAGCATCGGTGTTACAAAAATACTCCAAGTATTTAAGACTTGTTCCATAGCGTCACAATATAATCTGGATCTGGTATATTAGTACCGTGGAGCATTATTAATTATCTTTCCATGCTTATATCGGTAGTAGTTTGGAATATTTTTAAAACAAAAGAGAATGAAAATTGCTGATAGAACCTTAATTCTCTGTCCTGTACTCCGTTTTCAGCGGATGAAAACAAACAGTGCAAAATCGATTAACGGAGAAAGTGAACCCGACAAGTCAATCAGTGGTCAAGCAGCAGATCACATACATCATTCGATGAACAGGCCTGATGGCCTGGAAACACGGTGGGTAATAATTAGGTGGGAATCGATGAAGTACCACTTGCAAAACAATGAACAGTAAATCAGACGTTGCCATAGCAACTAGATCATTAGTGGTGCATGTAAAAATGCATCCTTGGCCTGAGCTAAGATTAGAATCACTAGTAGGCGAACTATAAGAGAAAGAGAGAGAAAGAAGAAAAAGAGAATTGTCGTTACTGATCAAACATATCTGTGCCTGAGCTCATATAATATGCAATAGATTTATCACAAACATAATTGTTGTTCCATGCAATACGACGTTAAAAGAATCTGAATCACTTACACTTTTAAGAGACATAGGGAAGTACACAATAGCAGGTTAGTCTCAGTATCACAGTCACATATTCAACATTTGAATGGCTTTCACAGAATTTAATTTGTTCTACTTTATACATTGCCCACACTGGCTGGAGATGTCAGTAAGACGACAGAATTCACACAAACACTCTCCGCCTAAAGGAACAAACAAAGAATGGGAGACACCTAACACCGACATCATGACAAAATTCCTGAATTCAGTTTTGGAACCTACACAATTGCTTTTGGCCTTATAACTGTGCACTCACAATATGAAACACAGTAGATGGCATTGGATCATTTATGCATGTCCAGGACTGGATGGCATTCCAAATATAAACAAAGAAATGATAGGACATTGACTCCCTCGATCGGAACATCCTGGTAAGTTGAATTAAGACGATATTCACCAGTGCATCCAAACACCATGCCCCAGCTTGGATACCCAGTGCAATCAGAAGACCTTCAATATTTGCCACAGACACGCCACATCTACTGTCGAACACTGTACACCACAGCCTGCAACCAAATAAAACCTGAATCCATGCAGCATTGTACTTTGCAACTTTCCACGTCAGAAATATCACGATTTATCTGTCATTAAGCACAGTTTCCGACCTGATGTCCCGCCTCATGCACCCAAACTCCTCCCCTTTTTACAAAGATCCCGCCACCACACACGGGGCTAGGAATTCCCATCATTCAATCAGCACTCTCCATGTATCACAACTTGTTTAAAGAAAACCCCAAGACTGCAGTACTGCTTGGCATTGGAAACTGTCTGTCCGGATTCAGGCCAATGTCAACGAATAAGAAAGCTGTCGGCCTAAATGCCTTATCATTAGATTATTAATACAGAGACCGATGTATTATTCTTTGCGTTTGATGTCAGTCATGGCAGTACATTGAATTTTAATTCAAAAGAAATCTGGACTTCTAATTTTAGATTTTGACAATGAACGGTTGTCAATTGATGGCATAATAAATCATCTCACAACGAATGACCTTTAGGGAGTGTAATCTGTCATCCTTCCCGCGTCCTTTGGTAGATGTGACTGCAGATCTACAATAGTCCGAGTTATTCTCGCCAATTAGGGAAGGGTTGTAAAATTTGGTGTAGCCATATTCTTTCAAATAAGAAAAACAAATCGAGCTCCCTATCAACAGGCATATTCCTGCTTCAGACAAATGCTCCATTTTTAGATCACACTTGGGATTTGCATGTCGGCATACTGTGTCCACATCCTCAACTATGAATTTCCCAAAAATGATCTACTTGAGAAGAAACGGGATCCTAAAATTTACTCAGTGTAGTTATCAAGAATAGGAAGCACCAACACGTTGGCAAGTACTCAGCATAAATAAACGGGGCAACTTCATCTGTCTGTTTGTTTTGAGGCCATTCAGAGTTGGGAAAATCGTTAAACTTGGCTCATTAATCTATGACACGAATTATCCACGGGCATAGCCAATCCGTGATTTTAGTGGAACTTCAGCACCAAGAATCACATTGGACATCTGTGTGACTCTCTGCCATACAGGACATTACCTTGGACCAACCCTCAGTTTCAGAAGAAAGCTCCTTGCAGACGTGGAAATGGTGAAAATGTTAAATTGTACTCATGGAATGTAAACTTAAACGGCCTGTCCAGTTTTCATTGTCCAGCTCTAATCACCGTTTGACGTGGTGTTCGAGATCTACCTTGGTGAACATTTGCATTGCTGTGGTGTTAACCGCAGAATTTTCATGCAGCAACAGTGAAGGGCTGACAATATGTTTCGAAGTCAGAATGAAACCTCGCTTGAAAGAAAATTTGCACGTGACGGTACTTTGTTTATCTGCGGCCTTTACACTTTCAGCTGCTGGAGATCATGGGCTTGAGAGGTCTTGTTAAAAAGGGACTTGAAGTGTTCCTGGTTTGCTTCTTTTGCGTAATATTCATTGGTGATCTTCAGTGCTGGCCATTGTGTCATTGGTGAAGAGAGTGTGTACTGAACGATTCATGTGGCAATGAAGACAATCAGTCGTTTGTCCTCGACAACGTAAAACTTTGTGGATGTTGCATTCAGTTTCACATGTGAGCCACACTCAGCCAAATTCTTGGACGGTTTAAATCCAACCCCAGAGCTATGCTTTCTGAATGATGGGAGTGGAGTGGAGAGGCAGGCAAGGAGCTTAATAAAATATCAATCAGAGTGTCTGATATTCTCTGTGGCCACAGCACTTGTATGGCTGGAGCAGGTCTTTTTTTTATCTCTTATCAATGGTTCGCCCAGTTTATTGATAATAATGCATTCAGTGATGGCAATGTCATAAAACGCCAATAGGAGATTGGTAGATTCACACATTTTTCCTCGTGCTTCTGAGATTTGGCCAAAGCGAGATGTTATCTCAATCTATATGGCCAAAGACATCTCTGCAATTTCAAGAATAGTAAATGGTGCTGAACATTGCACAAGGACGAGCAAACCTCACTAATTGTTAAATTATGCATGAGACCCTGGCATTGATGAGGCGCCCACAGATTTTACGAACAAGGAATAGCTGTGAAGAATTCCAGGAGAGATGTACTGTGGATGAGATCATTGACCTTCAACAGCTGTAATCATCTTCACCTGTAGTCAGGATGAAACAAAGAGTTGTTTTCAGGAGCTCACTAATTTGAATATGTGTTCATTATTTCTGTGATTAAGATTTGAGCATTTCTTTTCACAACTCAAATAAAACTGTGTCAACGGGTGCAACTGCTTGAGGAACAGATATCCAATCCTTCTGTAAATATAAGTCAACCAATCCTGAGTTACGTGCCATGTAGAATTATCATGTTGTTGTATTGGAAGGTTGCAAAAACAAAACAAGCCACAAATGACAGAGTTTTGGCTCCGGCAGAATCAGAATGTCTGTTCTTATTACATGAAACAAAGGGACATGCACATAAACCTGGACGTTGGATTTGTGATCTTAGATAGTGTTATATAGTATGCAGACATAGAAACAGTGCAAAGGACTTTGTGATGAGATATGGAAATCATATTTCCATCAATCAGATAGACCATGACTGGAGTTCATGAATATGAATCACTCATGCCAGTTTAGCAACGTTGTCTGGGAGATGTTTAAATAATATATTTAAGTGTTAAATGTTTCTTACTGCGGACAGTCAATTTTCTATCATGTACTTTATTCGAATTATTAAACATAGTAATAACATGGCAGGTGCAGTACTCAGTTATTTGGTGAAACTTGCATTTTTGATGCACAATTCCAATCAAAACGTTTTTCCTCCAAAGGGGCACACACATCACAAAGCGAAGTGCAGCGATGGCTGGAAAATTAACTGTGGCAAAATTATGAATTCAAAAATTGTTAATTCAAATCTAACCAGATACAGCTGTGGAATCTAGTTAGCATTTGCAGTTCTGTGTTAGAAGTGGCACAGTGCTTAGTAATTCTACCTATCAGCACTAGGAGGCTGGGTTCAATCCCACCACTGTTTGTGTGGAGTTCGCACATATTTCCTCTGTCCACGTGCGCGCGCTGAGGGCTTTTCACTGAGTGCTCCAGTTTCCAATCACGGTTCACAGATGTGCACGCTTCTTGGTTTAGCCATAGGAAACGCATGGTTACAAGGATCGAACGCAATATTTTTTGGAGTGTTCGTGTTAACTCAATAAGCTAAATGACCTGCTTCTATCCAATGAGGATTTCATTTCATTACATCAATCATCACGAATATACATTCATCTAGCAGTATCCCACAACTTATCTTATCCTTGCTGCAAGTTAACTCAGTGTCAAAAGGATTATTTAAATCGGCATAATATGTTTATCGTGTGTTTTATTGAATGAACATTGTTGCTCTGCCATTTTCCCTTTCTGAAAACCATCATATCTGTTTATCTACAACGGAACTTAGATTAAAGTCATATATATATATATATATATATATATATATATATATATGTCATAACAATGTAGATAAGAACAGAGAGAATATAATGAAGGTGTCGTTTGATTAGGTTGATTTTTTTTCTTACGTAGACCTGTTATCACGGTTTGCAGGCATATGGTACATATAGGGACTTGAATGGAGTGACAAAGTACAGAGCGTCCTGAAGAAGATAGCAATTAAAACACGGTGTAAAAACAAACAGTAGATGGTTTGCCATGAAACAAAACCAAAACCAAATTCGGCCATGCATTTCAATTATGCCCGAAGATACCAAACTCCAATCAAATATGAATTGAGTATTTTACTTATATTAATATTCATGAAAAGATCCCACATTTGAGGATATAAATCCGGACATTCTGAACAGATAGATGACGAACCGCCCAAGCCCAACAAATGCAAACTGCTTGCGAAAGAGCTCTCTTCAAGGTATCTGCATGTGGAGAGTTTTTGCAGCTGACAATCAAGGCCAACCCAGAGAGAATCTGCGGTACAGAGGCGAATTGCTAAAGATGACTGGTTTGGAAACGTGATGTTTTTCAACTTTAATCTGGATTTTCATCTGACTAGTAGTGTACTATGAGAGGTAAAAGTAAGGTGTAAGAGAAAGTAGTTGAAAATGGTCGTTGGATTTAATATTCTATGAGGAATTAAACAGTAAAGTTGTTAATCTTTACTTAAAATAGGGACTTCTGGCATAGTTCTATACCCCTCTAATTTCAAGCATATTGTAGCAAGAATTGAACCTTTTCTGTGTGGCTGGTTTGAAGTAGCTGAGGGTTTACATGATTTAATACAATTGATATTGTTCCAAGGATTACCAAGAACACCAACAAGGCGATTATGGTGTTGTAAACTTTTCAGACAATTTGCCTTGGAAGGTGTATTTTGTTACTTGTGGAACAACCTCTTTTTTGCCGGTGCTGGTGTATATACTCCGATCATTACTCGAAAGAAAGCAAACTGATTTTATCCAGTCTCTCTCTTCACAAGCAAAATGCAACAGGCCAAGCAGTAATCTGGTCAATGTCCTTGGCACTCCTTCCATTTCAATCACATCCTTCCTGTGGTTCAGTGATCAGAACTGTACACAATACTTCGACTGTGGCCTGAACAACGTCCTGTGAAACTCCAACAGGAACTCCCTGTTCTTCTAATCTATATCTCGATTGCCAAGGATATGTGTAACGCATGCCTTCCTCAGCGTATTAATCTGTACTCATGCGTACAGGAGACTGCTCGCAATCACCTCAATATCTTTCTGTTATTCTGAGTGTCCGAGTGTCCTGTCATTGAGTGTTGCTTTATCTTATGACTTCTGACAAAGTGCATTACCTCACGCTTATCGGGTTTAAATTCCACCTGGATTTGATTTGCCCGTGGACCTTTCTGTCCAGATCGAAAACCGTTGATTATGTCTCTAACTGCGAGTTGCCCAATCAATATTTGCATAATCTCCAATCGTGCATCCCAGCGCCAACCCTCCCCCCATGTACCTATCCCACACCAAAATGCCTGTGCGGCTTGCCCTATTTAACAAGCCCTCCCCTCCCGCCACGCCCACCCCCATAAACTTATGCACTGTTATCAATGTCATTTATGAATATTGCAAAATATGGGCCATCCAGCACTGAGGCCTATGGAATACCCATGGATACCAGCTTCAATTACACAAACACATTCTATTAACACTCTCTGTATTTACTTACTGAAGCAATTTTAGAGCCAAGATTCCAAGCTACTCTGCAATCCACGTGCTTCTACCTTCATGATCTCCTTCGTAGGACCTTGTCAAATAATTTTCTGAAATTCTTATAACCTGCATCAAAAAGCCTACTCTCTTCTCACCTGCTCACCTCCTCAAAATTTTCCACCAGATTTGTTTGGCATGATCCTTCTCTGAAAAAGCCGTGCTGACTATCCATGTTTCTTAAAATGGAGATTAATTGCCCTTTTCGACATCTTCTCGAATATCTTCTCAAACACTGATTATGATGCTCGCTTGTCTGTTAACACACCTATCTTCAATGTCCTTCATGAATTTTTTGATTTGATTTGATTTGAATTATTCATTGTCATGACTAACACCATACAGTGGAGATCTTTGTTTCCGACAGTACAGGCAAATCAAGGGAAACTAACTTGAATAGAGGGAACTGATCAGACAGAAGCACACAGGTTACAGTGCACTGCGCGTGCGCTAGTCAAGAGCAATTTAGCAAGGTTAGCATTATTTGAGGCTAATGCTCTCTTCATCAGTCTAATAACAGCAGGGAATAATCTTTTCCTGACCCTGCTTGAGCTTGTGTTCAGGCATCTGCGCTTTATGCCTGACGGAACATGTTGTCAGAGATACTTACCAGTGTGCAAGGGATGTTTGATGATGTTGGTAGCCTCTCCACAGCAGTGAGCCTTGTCGATGGACACCTGGATGGGAGAGTGGTTTCCGTGATGGTTTGGGTTGGGCAAACCACATTGTCCAGTTGGTCGTGGGCAGAGCAGCTTCCATGTCAAGCTGTTCTTTCGGATGTTGACTTTGTTGGTCTCTCCACTGATGCTGCCTGACCTGCTGAATTTCTCCAGCAATTCCTTGGTGGGGGCAGTGGTGTCGAGGCGGCAGCAGCGTTTGCATTCTTTTTTTGTTTTGTTTTGTTTCCTTGTGTTCGACTTTGCTGGATCGAAATAAGACGTGTTACTTCATTTCTGTTGCAGAAAATGCTTGGAAAAACTAAGAGACGAAATGAATGATCATTTGGAAGCGGAACAATTAATAGGCGAGAAAGAGTGGTCATGCATTTCTTCAGCAAGCTCACATCTGACTAAGCTGACTGGTTTTCTTCAGTGGAAGAAAAATGACCAAGGGAAGAAATGCTTGTGGGTTAGAACATACACACTGTTAAAAATTGGTTTATTGTGATTAACCTAAACAGATCAGTTCGTGAGGAAGCTAGTTCGCAGACCAAAATGCTTCTGATTGAACGTTGGGCTTCGCCAAAAACGTTAGGCCAGCCCATTTACCCGGACCTCCAGCACTCTGTGGACAAATCCGTGCCTGCCATGTTCACCTGATCTTTGTGGGGCAGCTCTTTCCACTCAATATTCATCCGACTGATTGTCATTTTTCCAACGGTGGTGACAGTTCCAGGAATCATGGAATACCTGGGGGCGTTTAGGCAACGGCCAGTACATCAAACTATAATGAATAGGATGTTTGGGGTAACATTGAGCGAGATGGAATCCATGGGTCAGAGTAGTTTATGCGGGTTGATAAGCCCATGCCAGAAACAATACCGACCTCGGGAGTGATAGCTTCATCAATCTCAGGTAAAATTACACTTAGTCAAATTATTGCAGAATTCAGCTCAATCATTCGAACATTTTACTGACGCCAATATCAGAATGAAAATTGCAAAACAAACGTTCGGTCAAAGGACTCCTTCGTTTGAACTCAGAACAGAATCCCGTTCACAGAATATTCTGCGAAATACTGGCCCATTTTGGAAGCTGTTGATAAGATGCCTTCATTTCCATTCGACACCCTGTGCACACATCTTTCCATGGCAAGACCAGTACATCTCTCGTCTCCTCTCTTATATTCTCTCCATGACCATCTCCAAACTCTTCCATTTGTTGCTATGTTAATTGATCCACAAGCCACCTCTCTCACAGTGATTTTCACAGCCACAACAGACCAAGAGACTTTGGGAAGCCAGGGAGGAGAATGCCGAGACCTTGATTTGGTCTTTCTGCCATCATTGTCAACATGAATAGTACCTGAAGTCTGCAGGATAGTAAATGTTGTTCTCCTGTTCAAGAAGGCAAGTAGAGTTAATCCTGGTTATTCTGGACCAGTGAGGCGGACTTTGCTTGCGGCTAAAATGCTGGAATAGCTTATCAAAGATGAGATTTTTAATCTTTTCGATAGGAATAAGTTGAGTAGGGATAGTCACAACGATTTTGCGAAGGGTATCTCGTACTTCACAACTCCTGTTGAGTTCTTTGTAAAGTTGACCAAATAGGTGGATAACGATTAAGCCGTTGATATGGTGTGTCTGAATTTCAGTAAGGCGTTTGATAAGGTAGCCCATGGTAGGCTCCTGCACAAAGTAGAAAGGCATCGGATTGAGGGCGATTTAGCGGTTTGGATCAGAAATTGGCACGATGAAAGAAGAAAGAGGGTGTTGTTTGATGGGAATTATTCATCCTAGAGTTCTGTTACTAGAGGGTAACACGAAGATGTGTTTTGGTTCCACTGCTGTTTGCCATTTTTATACGCGACAGCACAGAGATCATTACAGTTGAAGATAATACCCACGGTTGTAGAAACTTACAGGGGGAAACAGTTATGTTGCAGATATGAGCTGCGAGATGGTAAATGGTGTTTAATGCAGCAACATGTGAGGTGATTCACTTTGGAAGGAGTAACAGGAATGCAGAGTACTGGGCGAAACGTAAGATTATTGTTAATATGGATGAGGAGAGAGATGATTGTGTCCATTTATGTAGATCCCACAAAAATACCACCCAGATTGATATGGCTGTAAAGACGTCAAACGGTGTGTTACATTTTATTAGTAGAAGGATCGTGTTTCAGAACCATGAGGACACGTTGCATCTGTACAAAACTCAGGTGCGGCTGCACTTGGAGTATTGCATGCAGGTCTGGTCACCACCTTTTCGGAAGGAGGTTGTAAATTTGAAAAGCATGCACAGGAGTTCTATGAGGATGTAGCATTGATGGAGGGGAGGTCTGACGAGGAAAGGTTGAGGGACTTGAGGCTGTTTTTGTGAGAGAGATCAAGTCGGAGATGTGAATTAATTGAGACATATAATATAATCAGACGTTTAGCTTGCGTGGAAGTTGAGTGACTTCTTTCTAGGATGGTGATGGCTAGCACGAGGGAGAATCGTTTCAAATTGAGGGATAATAGATACAGGACAGAAGTAACAGGTACTTACTTTAGTCAGATAACAGTTCAGGTGTGGAACGCTCTGGCTGCATCAGTTGTAGACTCACCTACATTATGGGCATTTATATCGTCATTGGAAAGACATATGGATGAGAATGGAATTGTTATAGGAGATGGGCTTCAGATTAGTTTCATAGGGCGGCGCAACATCGAGGGCAGAATAACCTGTCCTGCTCTGTAATATTCCATGTTTTATGCATTCCCAGGAATATAGTGAAAAGTTTGCAAGTCATGAAATGTAACGTCATCTTTGTACAAAGTTCCTCTTCCCAACGTACGCAAACTTAGTATAAAGCAGAAAACAAAAGAAAATAACGCTGAAACGTAAAGCATTGCAATCCTTCCTCCAAAAGTGGGAAGATAAACTGACACAGTTAATAGGTCAACAACAGTCCATGAGTGCCTGGTCATACGGTGTTCACAATTCTTACATGGACTCGACCTAGCCCACTCCACTCCCTCACAGGCAGGTTGCTCCGTGGTTGAGATCCGAAACGAAAATATGATATCATTATTTACTGTGGAGAAAGACAAGGAAGCGAGAGTACATGGGAAAATAAATGCATATCGTGATGCTTTGAAACGAGGCCACTTTACAGAAGAGGAAGGTCTCAAAATATATAATCGTAGATAAAGACCCAGGATCTGTTTATGTTAATCCCAGGTAATTGTGGCAAGCCAGGGAATACATTGCGAGGCCCCTTGCTGAGAAACTTATGTCATTTCTCAGAGATCTGAGGAAAAAGTTAATTCTGATTTTGTGCACAGATACTTCCATATATGCTGAACATTTCCAGCAACTTCTGTGATTGTTCCTGATTTACATGATTTCGGATTTTTTTTTTGACAGTCAAGTATGAGGCGCTGATGACTGGAAAGCAGTCAATGTTTTGACCGAAAAAAGAAAGACTGCAAAGAAATTCCAGTGAGTTACTAACCGGTGAGTCTGATGTCAAGTGTGGGTAAATGTTCAGGGGGTATTCCGGGAGACAGGATATCCATACATTTGTAAAGGCAAGGACTGATTACCGATAGTCGGCATGGCTTTGTTTGTGGGTAATTGTGTCTCACAATCTTGAGTGACTTTTTCAAGAAGTGTTCAAAAAGATAGATGATGGTAAAGCAGGCTACGTCGTTTGCATGAATCCGAGTGAGGCCCAACAAGTTTCCCCGTGATAGACGAGTTAGTAATGATAGATCACATGGCATCAGAGAGAGCTAGCCAATTAGATATAACATTAGCTTGACAGGGTGGTTGGGGACATTTGTTGTGACGAGAGCTGGGCGACAATGACCAGGGCTGGGATAACTGTTGTTCGTTATTTTTTACGAATTATTTGGATGAGAATATACAAAGCATAGATAGGAAGATAGTTTGTAGACTCCGCCTAAATTTATGGTGCAATGAACAGTGAAGAAGGTTACTTACAAGAGAAATTAATCACGATCAACTGGGTTCGTGGTTTAAGCATTGATGGATGGAGCTTCACGCAGATAAATGTGAGGTAGTGCATTTTGTTCGACAAAACATGGCAGGATTTACACAGTTAACAGCCGTGTGTTTGGAAGTGTTGTCATACAAAGAGACCGAGGTCGCAAACAAATATTTCCTTCCATGTGGAGTTGCAGGTGGACTGGGTCGTACAGAAGGTGTATCGGCAGACTTGCCTTCATTAGTCAGAACATTAAGTATAAGAATTGTAGCATCGTTTTGTGGCTGTCTACGAGAATGCTAAGGGCACATTTAGAATAATGAGGATGAAACCTGTCGCCTTGCTATAGATGAACGCGAGAAACTAGAAACGGCTCGAAAATATTTAAAATCATGGAAGAGAATCTAGAAGTTTTATGATAAAAGAATCGCTTGTATAGGCTGGGTTTATTTTCCATTCTGCGTAGGGATGGAGGCTGACGTTTTCGAGGGTTATAAAATCAGGAGGAGCATGGATAGATTGAAAGGTCTTTATCACAGGGAAGAGGTGTTCAAAATAAAATTACACAGTTTAAAAAAAAACAAAAAGAACTAATGGCAACACAAACAGGAAAGTTTTGAAGGCGGATGTGCCAAATGCAGACAAATGCACAAGTTTGTTTTTGGAAACTTGGTGAGCACGGACTGGTTGGGCCGACGGGTCTGTTTGCATATATGACTCTAAAACTCTAAGAGTTTATAACTCTTCTTTCATCTCAAGCTCAGCAGGTCAGGCAGCATCCAAGGAACAGGATAAATGACGTTTTAGACATATAGTCTTCACGAAACCACTCCTGAGCCAAAGTCAACTCTCCTGCACCTCGGATGCTACCTGTACTGCTGTGCTTTTCCAGCATCACAATCTCCACCGCAGGTGGGATAATTTTTTAAAAAAGGAATTCAGTTTTGTTCTTTATTGCCAAAGGGATTGAATTTAAAAGCAGAGGTTTTATGTTGCAACTGTCCAGGGTGCTGGTGAGGACACAACTCGAGTATTGCATACAGTTTAGTTTCATATTTTAGAAAGGAAATATTGGCTTCAGATGCGGTACAGAAGCGTTTCTATAGCTTGATTCCGGATTTGCGGCAGGTGGCTTATAAGGAGAGACAGAGTCGACTGGGATTATATTCATTGGAATGTAGAAGAAAGGGGGGGTCTCCTGTACAAATATTTAAATTTCTAAATGGACTGGATGGAATAGAAGCAGATTTTGTTTTTCTGGTGCTTTAAAAAAAACGACAAGGTGGCACAGCTTCAAAGTTAGAGAACCCAATTTCCGAACAAATTTTGAAGGAAGTTCGCCACCCAGAGGATTGTGAATCTGTGGAGGTGGATGCAGAGCGATGTAGTTGAGGCTTCCTCATGGATTTTTTAAAAAAATGATAAGTTAGGCATTTTTAACGTAAATGAATTACAAGTTATGGTGAAAGGGCGGATAAGTGGAGCTGAGGCCTGAAAAGATTAGCCAAAATCTTGTTGAAAAGCAGAATCGGCTCGAATGACCTGATGGTCGAATCCACTTCTTATTTCTTACGTTTTTATTTTCTTTTGCTCTCATCTAAATTCTCTCCGTTCAAGCCAGGACAATGGTAGCAGCCCACTTTACTTTTGCAAAGTTATCCCCTAAAATGACAAACAACATTTTTTTACAGAAAACTGAGATGAACATGAAGAAACTTTGCAGCTCTGATAAATCTTTTTCAGTGAATAACCACGACAGTAGACAGAGAAACAGACAAATAAAAAAAACGTACGAACTATAAATCAATTGTCGCCTCACTTTTGTATCGAAGATGTTAAGAGAAATAAATCAAATTCTTGGAAATCATTCTTGACCAAAGACGCCAGTGACACCTTCGTGGTTCATCACCAAGACATAGCACGGATCACAGAAAATCATAGAATCCCTACTGTGTGGAAACTGGCAATTCACAGCAAAGTGACTCTCTGAAGATTAACCCATGACGGTCCACTCTCGTGAATTACTGCTCTACATTTACCCCTGACTAATGTACCTAACCAACACACCCCTTGAACACTGTGGGCAATTTTGCAAAGCCAATTCACATATCCCACATCTCTTTTGTTTTTGCGAGGAAACCGAAGCAAACAAAGGAAAACCACACTGTCAACTCCCGACAGTTAGGGCATGGAATCATAGCCAGGCCCCTGGCGCTGGGTGGCAGCATTAAGGATAGGAGGTGTGAAAGCCAACATGTTGTCTTTCTTCACCACAATAGAAATTGAGCACAGGGATAAGTAAGTATCGATGTTTCATTGGCACAGACTCTGCCTGGACTATTGGGCACAGTTCCAGTCTCCTTGGAAAGAAAGGATAGATTTCCACAGAGGGACAGTATCTCAAGATGCCCGGACTATTTCCTACTATTATCTGGAACATCAGAGAAGAATCATCGGGTGTGGAATGGGACGGGGTGATCTGCATAGGCAGTAACATCCCATATATTTATCTTTTCTTAAGTACTGATCGCAACTTATTTTCCAACACTCAATCCTTTGCATCGTGTCCGGCTGTGGCAACGTAGGACATGGCTTTCAGTTTGTCGACTGCCCTGTAGTTTCAGGATCTATTCTGTCTATTTCTTGGACAGAAGTAAACTCTTGCGATGCTTCAGCAATGAGATCCACTCTCCTCTTAGAAACAGGATGTCTACTAATTTTATTATTCTGTTTGAAACAGTCTGGAGAAATGAATCTCTTCATTCTGGGAGAGGGAATGATGGACTGAAATGAGTTAAATCTGTTGGTTCATGTAATCGCTGTCACTAATGTCAGTCTCTGCGGACAAAAATTGTGCAACTGCAGTGTGCCGCTCATGAATAATAAGGCAATTCTTCTCTATCTTTGCAACACTATCAGTGGGAGCAGCACATCCATCACGTAGAGAGATTGTGAGCACAATAACTTAACTCGCAATTTGGGAACAATATACTGCAACGACGAAAACGTGAATTCAATTTTAGCTGCAGTCAGTTGCACTGATCCAACAATGAACTGGGATCCAAGGACACTGGATTGGAATAGTACAACAATAGTGTGGAATGCGGGAACAATGACTTGGTACGTTGGAACAAGTACATGGAATGTGAGAAATGTGGACTGGAACTGTACAGCAATAGCAAGGGCATTCTTTGGGATGAGTCGCTCGTCTGTGCAGTTTGAACGGTTGAGTCTAATACATCGCATTGAAAGGGCCATTCACTTTATTCAACTGGGTTATTATCCCATTCTCGCAATTGTTGGTCTCCTTGGTAAGTCTTTGGAATTTCTACTATACTGGCATTATTGTGCAGACATTGCTGCATCTGATAATTCCGCGGTATATTATCAACCAACTCTGAGAAAATATAGTATCGTGCTTCACATTCACTCTCTAGCCTTTGCTGTTTCTGCTCAGCCTGAAGTGTCTCTGATTCCTGCTAACAATTATTTAAAACTCACTATCTCAATGTCCTTATTGTGTAAACACTTACGCACTATTATACTCCCCATGCATTTAAATCAGTTGTTTTACTGAAGAGACACTCTTTTGTTATGCATTTCTCATGCAGCAGAAAACCCTAATACTATAATACACACTTGGTACAACAACAAAACAGTATCGTATTTGGTTGTCACATCAAGTACTCGAAATCTGATCTCTTTGATCCGAACAGAATGCATCACTTCATTGTTTATATTCCTCAGCTAACATAATAAGCATCGTAATCCTTTCCCGGAAAAGGTGTGGTCTCTCTGAATGCGGCACTCAGTTCCTGATGGCTATGGCAGTGGCAGATATTCTCGTCATTATCACGGATCTCATACTGCGACACATTGTATTTCTCTACAAGAAACGACATCATTTCTTAGAAGATATTCCTGTTTGTAACATTCATGCTGTCCTGGTTCATGCAGCCACTGATTGTTCTGTCTGGTTACAGTTACTTTCACCTTTGATCGATTCGTGACCATTTGTTGCCCAAAAGTGAAAAATGAGCGTTGCCTTCTGAGAAAACCAGCTGTGGTTCTTGGAACGGTGACCGCATTGAGTTGTCTGAAGAACATTTCTTGGTATTTTATGTTTTCACGTCATTATAATCGGTGGGATGGTCTCTGGTTCTGCAGGCTTCCACGGCGTATCAAGTATTCTTCGCTGTGGAGTGCAATTCAGTTATCTCATTACATAATAACCCCAGGAGTTGCTTTTATTCTCATTCTGCTTCTCAATGGTTTAACGGTGAGGCACATTATAGTGACCATCAGATCCCGAAGGAGGCTTCACCATCAGCGCAACAGAAATACTGCCAGAGACATAGAGATGAAAATTCGAAGGAATTCAATAATTTTGTTGTTCCTTCTGTCATTCAATATTATTTCATTATGGTTATTATCAATGATATTTTCTATCAGTAGGCGACTGGTATTTTTGAGGCATCTGTCGAAAAACCTGCCCATTTTTGTAATGAAACTGGGCTACATGCTCCAGCTGCTCAGTTGTTGCACAAACACTGTGATATATGTCTTTACACAAACTAAGTTCAGAGAACAGTTCAAGAATATTCTCACGTATCCCATTGTTGCAATATTGAAATACATGAAAATTTGCGAATGACTAAATTGCATTACCAGAAATTATTCCTGCAACCACAATAGCTGGTGTCTTCAATGCAGGCAGGTTTGAATTTATGATTTTGTCTCTTTACATTGCGATTGCTATCTCTGGTTCTGCACTCGTTTCTCTGTACACTTGCTCAAGAGTGTGTATCTGCATGCATGTATGGATTTGAGTGTTTGAGTCTAAACATAAGAAATATAAATAGAGAAACAAATTTGACTCCAGATTCTGTACTCGACAGTGATCGTGACATGATGAAGTGTCATCATGCTTATTTTTATGAGTGTCAAATGGATTAGAATCTGCTTCCTTCAATTTGCATAAAACATAGATAATCCATGAACAGCTGTTCAGTCCTTCAGTTTGGGGGAATTAAAAACGATGGGAAAACTCAGGCCAGTAAATAAGTGGTCCTAGACGTTTAAGAAGGCATTTATGTCTCTAAAATGGCAAACATTTCACCGACTGATGTTCTAATGAAGAGGATGCATCATTCAGAACTTTTTTCCTCGGATGGTGAAGACTCACAGGAGGTGACATAGATTTAACTTGGCGTGTGATAGATATCGAATCGACGTCAGGCGTAGTTTGTTTACTCAGAGAATAGTGCAGGAGCGTAATGCATTGACTTCAACAGTAGTAGACTCGTTAGCTTTAAGGGCATTCATATAGTCATAGGATTGGCAGATGGACGAGAATGAAATAGTGTCGTCGTGATGGGCTTCAGATTGGTTTCGTACATTGGCACAACATCGAAGAGCGAAGTTCCTGCACTGTGCTGCAATGATCTGTGTTCGATATTCTATGACTAACTATGTAACCTAAGAGGCGTGTCAACGTGAACAAACGTGTGACCAACTCAGTAAAATGCATTGGTATGAATCGTTTTAAATAGCAGCAATGGGTGATCTAGACAAAAAAAGAGAGAAAGCAGGGCAAAAGTAAACCATCAAGAAATGTTTGCACAGAGTAGAGAAAAGAAAGAAAGTACACAGAACATATTTATTCCTGAGTAGTGAAACTGCAGAATCAATAATTTCAAAGAGGAAAATGGCATGGACATTGTGCACACATTTTCGAACTATGCTTATCTATGAAGACATTTTCAAATCAAAGATAATCACTCACCGAGTCTAAAACAATCATCATCGGAGTGATGAATGCATATGTGCTGTATTGTGGTAAATAACAGGAAATGCATGCCTGCAAGGAAGAAACAGGAGATTTGTATGCAAGACATATGCACGTTTGAAAAGAAAATGCAGGCACAATGGTCAAACTTGTCTTCTCCTCCGCCATGGTGAACCCAGTGATTCCTGTGCAAAAGCTGCGTGGTCTAAAGGTTGACAAATTCTCGCATCTCATAACTTGCATTGCATTGTAATGACTAAGGAGAGTGACGATCAGGGATTATTGAGTGAAATTTTGCCAAATTCCCTTGACTCTAGCCCAAAGCACCACTGAATCCGATACTAAGTATCTTCTAAAATGAACAAGTATTGTGGGTGTGTCAGACAGGAGCGCTGAAAGAAATGTCCTGACGGGGTAAGCAGCAAACACCAATTTGGTAGCACCCCACTATGTGTGCTGCAAAGGGGTGGAGCCAAAATAAGCTGAAAGAAAAAGTTTAATGGAATGCAATTCCAAGGGGAATGGATTGGCGGAAACTAGAGTCAAGAATAGAATAATGCATCCCCTTCTTTTGACTCAAGAATTTCTCACAGCAGCTGCTTCGCAGTGTTCAACTAGAAGGTGAAATGCCAGAGATGAGGCTATACATTGGTAAAAATGGCAGTAGTTTAAACAGGTGTCCAAACTGCAGACAATGCAGAGTTATGAACCAAGCTGAAAAGTAGGACTGTAATGGTAAGGAACTCAGGAATACTACGACTGCAGCATGAGTATAAAAATTAAAGTAATAATAGCTGCGGTATATCAGATGGTTAAAAGCGTGGCCTGTCCGTGAGGGATTCAGATTTCTGAGATTTTGGTCCAGAGACAGAAACAGGAGCATATGTGATATAGAACACAGTGTTGGCTGATGAATTATACTCATATTTTACTTCTGACTTCACAAGCGAAGTTGGAAATAAAGTCAGGAAATTATGTGAAACGCTAGTTTAGTAAGAAGGATAATATAGAGTATGTCTGCCTTAGCATAGAATTTGGCTTGAGGGAATTGATGGGATTGAACTTAATAAACCAGTGAGTGACCGTACTTCTACAAATAAATATCCAAGGACTGACAATCAACATCCCAGAGTATTTACAGAAATGAATTTGCAAATGGTGGATCTATTGTTGTCATGGAACGAAGTCTTTTGACATGCTTTCAACATAGTTTTTTTTATTTGTACCAGTCCTATTCTGTCCCCAAACACAAATAGAACCATTTCTTATCTTCTCAATCATCATCTCGAACGGGATTGTTGATTATAATCTGAAATGATGCGCCTGTAATAAAAAAAATAATGGATGCAATGTTGAGGCGAATCTTTGTGGAGTCAGTCCAGTGTGAATAATCACGTTGGTTCAAAACACTCCTTTTCTCTGTCCTCTGAGATGAGAGGTGGCGGGATTGCACTGGATTGTTGTTGTCGAAGTTGCGACCTTGTCCCAGTCATGGGCAGCCAATGAGATTTTAAACTGTTGCAAGTTGATCAGAAAAAAAGATACTTGACCCTGATAGTCTACGATTCAAAGTAAAGCTCTCCTGTGAATCCGAACGGCTGTGAGACATTTCGCCAGTGTCTGGAGTGCTCCGCATAATCCCACACCGCTAAGTCAGAATCCAATTTGCAAAGCAATCAGAGATCATCAACATTAGACAACCGTTATCTGGATAGCTCCAATTTTTAACACTGCAACCCACTCCCAGTTAATTAGTGAATCAAAATTCAAAGTTACTAGTCAAACATGTATATCCTTGTCGCTTAGATTACTATTCATTTTTTCTAACATGCATAAAATCTTTTTTTTCATTACTGGATTTGTTGTGTTTAAGTCAGATGAGGGGAAGAGGAGAAATCACACTTCCATGTCTCTTTTTGTGAATGCAGAATTATATCCTGCCTCTTAAACTCATGGATTGTCTCAAGTATCCTCTGTAGCGGCACGTTAAACCAAAACATGATACACGAACCAAGAAAGTGATCTCAACCAAGTCTGTTCAAATAGATCTGTATTAAGGAGGAAAGCGATTGTTAGAGGTTTAGAAGGAATTCCAATACTCATGCAGCTCAATGGTGGTGGGTTTCAAATCAAAATGGGATTGGGAAAAGTTGGAGATTTCAAGATTGCAGAGATCATGAAGTGACGTGGGGGAATGGTGTTTTACTGGAAAATAATCCAGAGACTGGGAGCAGCGAAGCTATGCAATGAATCTGAAATTAACGGGGCAGAGTTTTAAAACCAAGACGTCACGTGCTCAGAAGGTCAGTCAGCGCAGCAATCTATGAGAGGATATTGGATACTGCTGCAATAATATATGCGCGAGAAAATGCCAATGAGATCAGAATTTCAGGACCTGTGAGAGCTCACCATTGGGGAACAGCATGCAGAACGAAGCACAGTTTTTGAGCTCAAACGAAAGATTGCGTCCGAGAATCTGACACAAGGCAACTTTTTAGAAAACAACTGGTTTTTTTTGTAAGACAAGACTTGTTAGCTCTGGAAATAACTTTCTCAGCCATGAGATATTCTTCTCTGCATTCAACGGCTATCATTTCCGGTTGCTCCCTGATATCAAGCGAAACATTAATGCTGCTAATTTTAAATGTAATGATGCATGAAAGTAGAGATGCTGAATCACACAAGAGAGTGTTTGATAGGGGAAAAGCAGAAGCCTTGCTTCTCCTTGGTGGACACAGTGGAACAGGAGGCATAATTTAAGAATGCGAACCAACGAATTTAGACAGATCAATGTTTGTCAGACGATTTGTAGCTCGGGTGCTCGTTGTTGTTGTTCTGTTCGCCGAGCTGGGAAGTTGTGTTGCAGTCGTTTCGTCCCCTGCGTTGAAACACATCGACCTGGACCCAATACACCAGCTACTGCATCGGACAGCTGGAACTGAAAACTGGAAGTGGCAAAGACAACCCGGAGGAAATATCACAGAAGCACTTCACAGGAGGGTCCCAAGCACTGAGGATGTCACCTAGACAGGGGACGAAAAGTCTGCAACACAAATTCCCAGCTCAGCGAACAGAACCACAACAATTTCGAAAGATGATGAAGAATTTAATCGCTCTGATTTTAGGAATATCTGTAGAATGATTAGCTCCAGAAAACTGTTGCGATTTCATCATGAATTATCTTCAAAGCTGAGAAAGACAGATAATTAGTCCAAGAATGAAATGAAGGGTGATTGAGATAAAACAAGGAAGCGATGTGAAGATTATCAGATAATCTGCTGAATGATGTAACAGACTCAAAGAACTGTGTGGCCTGTCTCTGAATGTATAGCGTCTACAGGGAGTAAGTGAGACGAATATTAAAAGTCTGCCTTTGTTTGAACGGTGGTCAGAAGGTGAAATTTTGTGATCGTGGCACTGTGCATCGTTAATTGCAGAACAATAGGAAGTCAATATTCGGAAATATCTCCAAAAGTTTAGGAGGGGAATAAGATTCCATCTCAATTGTGAAGATGTTTTCATGATAAGCCACCAACACCTCATCCGTTCCACAAAGCCAGCAAGATAATTTCCCTGTAGCAGAATATGGCGTCCTTGTGATATTATTGTAAAAAGTTATTCAGGGAGTCACAGCGTCCGATAGAACTGGGCAAAGGAAACGCTTACATCCGTTGTATTGAGCCAATCAAAGGCAATCACCTCAGTACTCTGTTCGTGTGTCGCTGCCGTTTGCCAAATGCTTTAGCATCGTGGCTGTACAGCTGAATACTTCCTGAAACCGTTGAACGTTTCTGTTTCTCCCACATCCACCGAGAGTGAGCTTCATATTCCTCGAACCATCTGTACGAAAACTCGTGTCCTCATGACCACCTGCTGTCCATTGCCTAAAATCTGCAGCCCACGTCATTGATAACGCCAGAAAGGGGAAGTTTTCATTCCTATCTGCCACTCATTAGATTATACTTGCCAATATTCTGCTCTGTCAAAGTCCTCTTATTTCCGGATAACTCCACACTGTTCAATCTCTCTTCATAACAGAAAATCCCAACGCTAGGTAACGTTAACATAAATCTCCTCTCTGGTCCGTCTCTCGTGTTATCATATCCCTCCTTTTGTGTGTATTCCAGAATTGTGGGGAAAACTGTATGTGTGTGGCGAAACCAAACAAATGTGTTACACAGTCCTCTTCATATTATTAAAGCGTATGCCTCGGCTACTAAAAGCAAATATCATACAGGCATTCATATCCATTAAAGCTCGCTGTCCAGGTACATTCAGGAACCGCAAGACATGTGCATCCAAGTTCCATCTTGCCTTCTTTGCTTCCGGGGTCGTCAAATTCATGATGTTTTTACTTGCCCTTTTTGTCCTGACGAGGGACATCGCATCACACATTTATGAATTGGTAGTCATCATCTGGGTGAGCTCAGTTCCAGAGAACGTGGGTGTCCTTAACTGGACCTGTACTGACACGTTGGAAACTCGCTGGAGAGACACATGCCGCTGAGTGAATTGATTGCTATGTGCAGAACACTGGCATCCGCCTCTTGGCCTTTGGCAGAAAATTGGATAGTGCATACTTGACCAAATCTTTCTGATTGCAATAGAGAAGTGGTAACACAAAAACTTCCCAGTCTAGACTGGAGTAAGGAAGGGCCATTTCACTCGTTCTAACATTTGAAACTGCTAAATATTGTAGTCCTTTAAAAGGAAATGTTCCTCGTCTTTACGATTCAGCATGAGATTTCTTTGCTCCTTCCTCCACGGGGAACCGATGGTGCAGTGGTATTCTCACTGAGTTCTTTCCAGTGACATTGTGGAAATGTTCAGCAGACCTAAGTTGAATCCTGTCATGGTAAAATTATGCGTTGAATTGACAGGAAATCTGGCGATATCATTTTATTGAGAACAAATAATTCAATATCAGAGCCAAAACCAGTCTGGTTCATGCATATTTTTGACCATCAGTTTGGCCTCCATGCAACAATGGACACAGCAAAGTGAGTGACACCAAACTGCAGTCTGTTATGTGGAATCAATGCTGATCTCACCAGCAATATTCGCATTCTGCGAATGACTATTTTTGCAAGATCGGTAGGCCAGCAGTACTCAATTTATTAATTCTGGATAGTGAAACTGACGACAAAAGTCCAAAAAAAAGTCATGAGGTTTAAGACTATTACCAACAATCCATTTGATGCAAAACACAGAATATTATAAATTGTTTTTGAAAAGAAATACACGGCTGAATGAAATTTACGCTGCCCAATAAATGAAGGGAGGTTAGGAGGATTTTGACCATCGGACGTCATGCCGGCTTAGTCCAAGGAAGTTTTGAAAAGAGTTCAGGCAATTGACCGATATAGAAAATAGAACGTTCTTCGAAATAAAATAGCTCCATATATGTTAGACCAAGACTGGGGTACTCAGAATAGGAGACTTGAGGAAAGGACTTGCCTAGTTCGGTTCTGGAATTAGCACATGAGGGTGGAGGACGTTACAGAAGCCAAATCCATTCTGCAAAAGCGATGCAGGGTTCACGAAGCAGATGCTGCAGTTCAGTGGTGTGTACAGGGGATGTGTAAATTGCATGCTGAGAAATTTGCATCGGCACCAAGAATAGATTTGTTTCCAGATAGAGAAGAGTTCTGTTTTTCTGCGGACGTCTCCAGATTTCTAAGAGCGAAGTCTTCATTGAACAGCAGTCATCAGGAATATGCAACACCAATCTGAAGGAAGAGGAAGAATAAATAAAGAAATGCAGATACCTCGGTAACAGATGAGGACGCTACTTTTGTCCTTCTTACAGAAATGAAATATTTGGCAACGAGATATTGCTTTCCTCTCTTATCAGAAAATTACCCCCTGCTGGCGGGGTTGCATCTTTAAAATCCAAATACTGAATGTATCGTAAATGATTTGCTGTTTCCAAACAAACTCAATAAGCTCTCAGTAAATTGCAATAATTCATGAACTGCCGAAGTTCATGTCATAGAGAAGCATGCAATCATATGGTAGAGAAAGAGATCCTTTGTCGTGCATGTCACCGCTCACCAAGAGTAATCAAACGACACTAATCACTTTTACTTGCACTTGGTCCACAGCCTACCATACCCTCGCATTTTTAAGTGCCCATTCACCATCTTCTGATATATTGCAAGATTATCTGGCTCCACCACCATCTCAGGCAGCGCGGTCAATATTTCTGTTTCCCTTTGTGAATGAAAACTTCTCAGAAGTTCATTAAATATTGACTACTCACCTTGCACTCATGCCCTCTCATCTCAGAAACGTCCCCCATGGTGAAAATATTATCAAGATCTATCATGTCAATGCTTCTCATTATTTTCATACGTCAATCAGAGCCCTGACATTTTCTGCTCTTTTAGAAAATAATGTCAGCCTGTGCATTCTGCCAACATAACTGAGAATTCTCACCTTAGACAATATTCTCGTGGTCATTATCAGAAATTCTGGTAAAGGTCAGCATCTCAGCCAGCATCTGTGATTAAAATCGAACGAAACATTTCGGGATTAGTCACCCTTCCCGAGAACTCAGCTCTTGATCAGCTGGTAAACTGAAATGAGCAATCTGAGCAAGAGTCACTCGGCCAGACCCGTAAACACTGATTTCACTTCACAGAGGCTGCCATACCGCTGAGCCTTACCAGTATTTTCGGGTTTTGATTATTATTAATAAAACTTTTTTTTATCGGTTTTGGTCCACAGACAGTTCCTCAGATAGCTCGTCCTAGTTTACCAGCTCATCAAGTGTTAAGTTCAGTTGAAGGGCGACTAAAACCGAAACGTGAAGTTCGATTTTGTTCACAGATGCTGCCAGACATGATGACCTTTACCAAAAGTTTCTGTTTCACAGATTCACAACTTTCGAGGTGAAGAAATTCGTCCTCATATCTCTCTGCAATGGTTTATCCCTCATTCTTAATCTGTGACACATCGTCCTAGACCTCCCAAATTTGGATACATACTCCCGCCATCCAGCCTGCCCAGTCCCATCGGGATTCCATATGTTTCGATAAGATCCCTCCTCATTCTATTAGATTCCGTCTTATGTCAGTCCTACCAGCTCAGGAATCAGTCTAGTGAACTTTCGTTTGTCTCACTCAATAGCAAGAATGTTCTTCATCAGATGAGAAAATCAAATACTCAAAGTATGGCCTCACCAAGGCCCTCATTAACTGAATTAAGACGTAATTAAGTTAGTTTTAACTGAATTAAAACCAACAATAACTGGGATATTCCTTTACTTTTACTTGGAAATATTCGGGAATTTTCATTGGGAAGAATCTTGAAAACAGCATTGGAAAAGTTGTGAAAAATTGGAGCAAATCAATGAAATACGTCCAAATTGCTATTCAACTACACCCTTGCGTATTTGAAGTCAGTACAAATCTATTTGCTTTCAGCTTGTGTTTTCCTCACTCTCAACGACCACCAAGTGATAGCTCCGGCAATGCTTGCAACATCTACTTCCTACATCCTACTGGCAATACGATTTGATGAGCTTCTGATAATTTCTCAACTGCCTGAATCGTGATATTCTCCATTTCCTCATAAATGCATCATTTGTAAGGTATTATCATTCAGGGATATATTCGAATTCCCTTCTGTGCATGCGTTTTGATACAAGTTCTTTAAATTTTCATCATTCCACTGTAAATCAGTTAATTTATCATAGCTAAAGATGTCTGCATTGCCATCTATATGCTCCTGCCTTGTCTCAGCCATTTGATCAAACAGGTTCTCTGTTAATTCCATTTCAACTTTCTTATTTCTACTCTTTGATATCTCCTGTTTCAAATGTTGAGTTTGTTACGACGTGAGCACAGTCAGCAAAATATCCAGGATGTGTCTTGAAGTAGTTCAGTTGCCCTACTTTCCACATGATTTTCAATCACAGTCAGCAGCACAACTCGCAGCGAATCAGCGATATCATGAGCAGAGACAAATTGTATGCTGGACCCGATAGTTTGTCCTGTTCTTCAACAACGGAATTCTCCACTCGTCTCTGACACCGTGACCCCACTTTGCATAGCTTTTTTTTTCACGGTGCATTCCCATTACTTGTACCTTTTCAGGAGATATTTCCTCAGAGGTACATATTTCCTCACCTTTGAGAATCACAGACTGAGAGCAACCCGTGTCAATGAACATTGTAACCTTTTACCTGTTGCTCTTGGCTGATGTGAATAAACTTTACCTTTGCAGGTACATGGTTTAAGTAGATCTAGCACCCTTTAAACAGCGTTCGACCAGCCCGTACATTCTGATGCAGCATCCATTGCTTTTCTATTACTACTCCGACAAGATTCACTGGCTTATCCGGTTTTCATACATTCAGTTTTCCAGTAATTTTCCAAACCGACCATCACTGTGACTCCATGGGACTTTTTTATTGCAGTGAAAACACCGGCGCATCTTAACTGCTTTGTCCCCTTCAAGGACTTATTTTTTATGCTGTTGTAACTCATCCTTATGATCTTCACCGAGTATTATCTTTCCTTTTCCACGTGAGGAGTTGCTACTCCGTCAATTTTTAAACCTTCGCTTTCTGGTCCAACTCATCAGCAGCAGCCATTTCAGCAGCTAATTTTGCCATTTCAACTCTCTGCTCTTCCATATGAGCTCTCAGTAATTCAGGAAGTGAAGTTTTGAACTCGTCCAAAATAATTGTCTCTCTCACAGAATCGGACGTTTCCTTAATGTTTACCACCCTTATCTTCCTTTCAAAATTGCTTTGTTTAATCCTTTTAAACTCAATGGAGTTTTGACCAACGTCCCTCCTTAGATTCATAATACAGCGATTGATGTTTGAGTGCTGATCTCGACACCAACGCTCTTTTCACAGCAGAGAGCGGCGAGAGCTGGACGGAAGTGGGGTCGGGGCGCGGAGCTGGTCGGGAAGGTAAGTGATTGATATTTGAGTGGAGAAGGAACCCGAGACACTACACGTGGCGTGTCTCCCACCCTCCCTCCTCCTCTAATCTAAAAAAAAGGTAAGCTACTTAGTGTCCTTATTTTGGAGAGTAAGTGTAGAGTTAAAGCAGCGCAGGCAGTGGAATGTTCCTCCTGCAGGATGTTTGAGAAACGGGTGACCACCGATGCTCCTGCCGACTTTATCTGCCGGAAGTGCAGCCAGCTCCAGCTCCTCATAGTCCGCGTTAGTGAACTGGAGCTGGAGTTGGACAAACTGAGAATTATTCGAGATTCTGAGAGGGTGATAGATAGAAGCTGCAGGGACGTAGTAACGCCAGAGAGCAGAGGTAGCTGGGTAACAGTTAGAGGTGAGAAGGGGAGGAAGCAGGCAGTGCAGGGATCCCCTGTGGTAGTTCCCCTCAACAATAAGTATACCGCTTTGGATACTGTTGGGGAGAACGGCCTGGCAGGGGTAGGCTGCAGTGACCGGGTCTCTGGCACGATTTCCGTCACTGAGGCTCAGAAGGGAAAGGGTAAGAGGAGGAGAGCGCTAGTTATAGGAGGCGGTATAGTTTGAGGCACAGACAGGCGGTTCTGTGGACAAGGGCGAGACTCTCGGATGGTCTGTTGACTCCCGGGTGCCAGGGTCCGAGATGTCTCAGACTGTGTCTTCAGAATCCTTAAGGGGGAGGGTGTGCAGCCAGAAGTCATGTTGCACATTGGCACCAACGACATAGGTAGTAAGAGGGGTGGGGCGGTCATTCAGGAGCCCGGGGAGTTAGGCTGGAAGCTAAAAGCTTGGACGAACAGAATTGTGATGTCTGGGTTGTTGCCGGTGCCACGTGACAGTGAGGCAAGGAATAGGGAGAGAGTGCAGTTGAACACATGGCTGCAAGGATGGTGTAGGAGGGAGGGCTTCAGGTATTTGGACAATTGACTGCATTCTGGGGAAAGTGGGACCTGTACAAGCAGGACGAGTTGCACCTGAACCAAAAGGGTAACCAATATCCTGGCAGGTAGGTTTGCTAGCACTCTTCGAGGGGGGGGGTGGTGGGGAGGGGCTGCGGGGTTAAACAAATTTGGCAGGGGAATGGAATCCGGACTTGGAGTCCAGCAAGTAGGTTAGCTGTTTTTCAGGATGTCCAAGAATGTAGTGAAGCTGTGGAGAAGATAGCACTGACAGGGAACTTTGGACACAGAGATGGGCTCAAGTGCGTATACTTCAAAACAAGAAGTGTCAGAAATAAGCTGGGTGAACTTAAGGCGTGGATTGGTACTTGGGACTACGATGTTGTGGCCATCACGGAAACGTGGAAAGAAGAGGGACAGGAATGGTTCCTGGTTACAGATGTTTCAGTAACATTAGAGAGGGTTGGAAAAAAAGGAGGGTGTGTGGCGTTGCTAATTAGAAATGGTGTAATGGCTGCAGAGAGGCAGTTCGAGGGGGATCTGCCATTGGAGGCAATATGGGCTGAAGTCAGAAATAGGAAAGGAGCAGTTACCTTGTTGGGTGTTTACTATATTCCCCGCAATATCAGCAGAGATGTGGAGAAACAGATTGGAAAACAGATTTTGGAAAGGCACAGAAGCCACAGGGTAGTAGTCATGGGCGATTACAACTTCCCAAATATTGATTGGAAGCTCTTTAGATCAAGTAGATTTGACGGGGCGGTGTTTTTGCAGTGTGTCCAGGAAGCTTTTTTAACTCCGTATGCAGATTGTCCGACCAGAGTTAACAAACCGGGACAAGTGATGGGCTTGTTAGTGGGTGAGCGTTTTGGTGATGGTGACCACAGTTCTGTGACTTTCACCTTGGTTATGGAGAGAGATAGGTGCGTGAAACAGGGTAGATTTTACAACTGGGGGAAGGGTAAATACGATGCTGCAAGACAGGATCTGAGGAGCATAAGTTGGGAGCATAGGCTGTCAGGGAAGCATGTCATTGAAATGTAGAACTTCTTCGAGGAACAGATACGAGGTGTCGTTGATATGTATGTATCATTCGGGAAGGAAAGAAATAGTCGTGTGAGGGAACCTTGGTTGATGAAGGAGGTTGAATGTCTTGTCAGGAGGAAGAAGGAGGCTTATATAAGGTTGAGGAAACAAGGTTCAGACAGAGCGTTGGAGGGATACAGGATAGCCAGGAGGGAGCTGAAGATCGGTATTAAGAGAGCTAAGAGAGGGCATGAACAATATTTGGCGGGTAGGATCAAGGATAACCCCAAGGCCTTTTATGCGTATATGAGAAACATGAGAATGACGAAAACGAGCGTAGGTCCGATCAAGGACAGGAGTGGGAGACTGTGTATTGAGTGGGAAGAGATAGGAGAGGTCTTGAATGAGTACTTTTCTTCAGTATTTACAAATGAGAGGGACCGTATTGTTGAAGAGGAAAGTATGAAACGGACTGGTAAGCTAGAGGAGATACTTGTTAGGAAGGAAGATGTGTTTGGCATTTTGAAAAACGAGGATAGACAAGTCCCCAGACCTGACAGGACATATCCCAGGATTATGTGGGAAGCAAGAGAGGAAAATGCAGAGCCGTTGGTAATGATCCTTTCATCTTCACTGTCAACCGGAGTGGTACCACGGGACTAGAGAGTGACGAATGTTGTGCCCCTGTTCAAAAAAGGGAACAGAGATGACCCCGGGAATTACATGGCAGTTAGTCTTACTTTGGTCGTAGGCAAAGTAATGGAAAAATACTGAGGGATAGGATTTATGCGTATCTGGAAAGACTCTACTTGATTAGGGATAGCCAGCACGGATTTGCGAGGGGTAGGTCTTGCCTGACAAGTCTTATTGAATTCTTTGAGGAGGTGACCAAGCATGTGGATGAGGGTAGAGCAGTGGATGTAGTGTACATGGATTTTAGTAAGGCATTTGATAAGGTTTCCCATAGTAGGCTTCTGTGGGAAATCAGGAGGGATGGGATAGTGGGAAATTTGGCCAGTTGAAGAGAGAACGGGCTAATGGGTCGAAGTCAGAAAGTGGTGGTAGATGCTAAATATTCAGCCTGGAGCCCAGTTACGAGTGGAGTTCTGCAGGGATCAGTTCTGGGTCCTCTGCTGTTTGTAATTTTTGGGTTAAAAACAAAAAGAAAATTCAGCAAGTTCAGCAAAGGAAAATCTTATCTCTTCATTTAACTCGGTAAAACCTTTGGATTTAACGTCACTTTTCCCAAAATGCTCCCTCACTGAATCATTTAAAAGATGGTCAGGTTCATTCCTCAATGAAAGGCCGAGAACAGCTTCTTCCCTGATTGGAATTTGACATTTTATTTCAGGCATCCATTCTGTATTCACCTGGCTTATGGCCCATTTAATCTGCTGGTCTTAAGGGAGTTACAATTAATACTTTTTTAAACAGATGCTCCTTGTGTTGAAGAACACATTCTTTCTGATTGCAGACACACTCCTGCCACCTTGAAGACCTATTTATGACCTTTTTACTTCCAATCTCTAGTGTGCTGCATGTGCAATTCAATTTCCCATCCCCCTCCTGAATTCGTGTAAACTCTTGTGAAGTGTATGAACAAATTTTCCCCCAGAGGCCATTGGTAGCCTTCTGGTTAAGATATATTCCATCGCGTTTGGGGAGATCCCACCGAGCACAGATTGAGCCCCAATTATCCGGCCATACAAAAGCAACCCTGTCGCCACGTCCTCAACAAATCTTTCTATTCCTCGCCTCGCTAGCCCGTGGCATGTGTAGCAAAGCAGAGATACAGGTCTGTTTTTCAACTCCAAGCTTCCATCAGAGCTACCTTGTTTATTTTCCTTACATCCACAGCCCATTTCCGAACTAAGTCTTTAGTGATGGTGTGGATCAAGCCTTGAGACTGCTTTCCATTCCCCCTTAAAGATGCTGAAATGAAGAACCGAGCCATCACAGACCCTGGTACCTGGGATGCATCACACAAAATGTGAGTCTCTCAGATCCCATATAATCTCCTATCTGCCCCCTAGTTATGTACCCCACAATGATAATGATGTCCACATCTCACCCTTCTCTTCTGAGCAACAGGGACAGACTCTCTGTTAGAGACCTGTACCATATGGTACCCCTGGTGAATCGTCACCTCAAAAGTATCTCAAGCGGCATACTTTTCACTGAGGGGAACGTCTACAGGGGATTAATGCATGATCTGCATATTCCCTTTCTGCCCTTGACTGAAAACCATGTATCTTTTTACCTCTACTGGAGGTGCGACTACCTCCCTGTAACTCCTCTCAATTATCCCTTCAGCCTCCTGAATGATGAAAAGTTCGTCTCGATGTACCTCCATTTGCCTCACGCCGTTTCCAAGAAGATTGTGTCGCGTGCACTTTCTGCCGTTGATGTCAGTGGGGACACCAGAAATGATGGTTACCTCCCACAATCTACAGAAGGAGCAATCGACTGCTCTAACAGTTAATCCCAATGTCCTAAATTCAAAAAGAGAGAATTGAAAAAGATAAACGATTAACTTTTTCCAATTTGGCGCTCAGAAAAAGTATTATCAGTCATCGGAGGAGGATGGGTGGGAGCCACTACATAAATAGTGTTTCCGGTAAAGCAACCACTCCAACGCATTAGCTTATTTCCTCAGCCTTCGGTGTCTGCTAATGTTCAGCGTGCACTCACCCTAGTCTCAAGGTAGTCATGATTTGGAGTTGCCAGTGTTGGACTGGAGTTTATAATGTTAAAAATCACACAACACCAGGCTGCTTTAATAATGATGCAGCAAGGTGGACATGCCTTTAACACAGGACCACGCTGTAGACCTGAAAAGGACAAGGATAGCCGTGACAGGATGGGGAACGTGAAGAACTAGAAGTGCAAGAATGAGACGGTGACATGATGGCTCACTGAAGAGTGGAGCCGGTGCAGGACCAGATGTGCATGAATTCAGATGTCACTGAAAGATCTCCGGGAGTGGGGAGGGAAGCTTGTTACTGCAGGAGAGCGTTATGTGGTGCAGGATAGTGAACTGATAAAGGTACTGAAAAATCAGATACAATCCCCTTAAAGAAAAGTTTAAAATATTGGAAGAACACAGTCAAATGTTACCAAACTCCATTGTAAAGCTCGCTTATCAAAGAATGTCCAAAAGATGCCCGTGTCTCAATATCACAGTGTACTCTGTCTGATATTTGTCTGTGGATGCAATCTGTCATTCTTCCGGGTTGGGGCATGATTTTTTGCCTCTCCCTAATAGCTCCTTAATAAGGTAATTGCCAGCTGCCTACTTGAACTTTTGCTTTTTATGTACAGTTCGAGCAGCCACAGTTCCACTTGGGAGGGGGTTCTGGGAGATAAATTCAATCACAATTAGGAACAATGATATACTTTTTTAGGTGGATTGATTCTCCACCGCCAAAAACACCTCCAAGGCTACCCGCAACGCCACTTCCGCCCGAGGTATTCCCATGCACACTGACGTCAATCACAGCAGCAGCCACCGAAAACACTGCTAACGTCATGCATAAGTAGAGTTTCATCGCCTGGGATGCCAATGAATACCCCACTTCTGCTCACGATCATGACAGTTAGCATCACATGATTTGATGACGGCTCAAGTGATTCCATGACCACAACCACTCCTTCAGCAGTCTCTGTCCCATTCCCAACTACACCGTTCCACTAGGTTCTTAACTGAAGCCTTGCCGAGGTTTTCTTTACCATCCCCAGACTGCGACCGTATCGAGAATGAACGGTCAGTCCTCAGTGAATGTCTGACGTTCTCGCACTTTGGTCCTGAGTCAATGAATTCCACACGTGTTGCCAAATCATTATTTTACTTCTGCTGCCTCCGTCTCCTTGCACGAATATACTCCATACATTGGACAGCTCGTGCTGGTCTGTTAGCCGCCGCCACACGCTTCACTTGCAACTGCAGACTTTACATCGAACACCTCAATCTTGGGAATAGATAAGATTACTTACAGTGTGGAAACAGGCCCTTTGGCACAACAATTCCACACCAACCTTTCGAAGAGCAACCCACCCAGTCCCATTCCCCTACATTTACTACTTCACCTAGCACTATGGCTAATTGACCGAACCTTCACGTCTTTGAACTGTGGGAGGAAAACCACGCAGACACGGGGAGAATGTGCAAACTCCACACAGACAATTACCTGAGGCGGGAAATGAATCCAGGTCGCTGGCGCTTTGAGGGAGCAGTGCTGACCACTATGCCACCGTGCCGCCCAAGAATCTGTCCACTCCTTTCACACACTCCACCCTCTCATCCTCACAATGCACCTTCCTCAACTCCTTCTGCTACAAACCCAAAGTCACCATCAAAACAACGGACAAGGGTGTGCGCAGCCTTAGTATGTTGGTCCGAACTCTAAACCGCTGATGTCAGGTGCATTCCCATGGAGTCCTCCTCTGAGTGGTCCCTCGACCATGACCTCACCTTCCATCAACAAACCGTTATCTCCCAAATCGTCCACAATGTTTTCATCACAGCTGATCTCCCATCCACGACCTCCCATCTCAAAGTCCCAACATTCCAATATTCAAAATCATGACTGCTCCGGTCGAAACAGTGTCTGCCCCTGCTCCTGCCAAACAGAAACTGCATTTTCATATCTTGATAGCATCCATTCTACCTTGCTCCAGTAACTCCCCACATTGATTCCGGTCACCACTCACGCTCACCCTTTCCTCCATGACTTTCGTTTCCACAGTTCTCATTGACTCAACTTCACCATGAACAACCATTCCCGACAATGATCCATTCATCATGGTGAAACCATGCAAGTCCTCAGTTCCTTCCTCTTCCACCAACCCTTCGAGCACCCCTGCACCGACACGTTTATTCAAGTGGCAGAAATTGTTCTCACCCTCATCAACTTCTTCTTCGAATTCTGCCATTTTCTTCAGACCAAACCTGCACCCGCGTGGGCCCTTGCCATGCCTGCCTGTTCGTCACATATGTGGAACAATCCATCTAAAGTAGTTAACGTTGCACCAATCTCCAACTTTTCCTCCACCGCTACATTGGTGATTCTGTGGGCGCCTGCCTGATCAACTTCATGAACACCTTCCACCCTGACCTCAAGTTCACCTGGACCTTCACAGACACCTCTCTCTCTTTCCTAACCTTTCAAATTACATTTCCGGCAATTGGCTCAACACAGATATCAAATTCAATCCTACCCACTCCCACACCTGCCTGGATTATTCATCCTCCCGCATCCCCTCCTGTGAAAACGCTATGCCTTCATCCCAAATCCTCTGCCCCGGCCGTTTTTGCTCCCACGAGGAGCACGTCCACGCCACATAATCTCAAATGACCTTCTATTTCAAGGAGAGCAGCTTCCCCTTCCCAAGGGGTCATCAGTGCCCTCCAGCCTTCCTTACACTCATCCTTGAATCCCATCTCTCCAAAGAGAATACGAATAGAACCCCACTGGTCCTCACCTTCGATCCCACCAATCTATCGATAAAGAGCATCATCCTCCGCCATTTGCGCCACCAACAGTCAGATCCCCACAGCAGAGATATAATTTCTCTACTCAACCCTCTCATCATTCCACAAAGACTATTACTTCTGCGACTCCCTCATTTGGTCCACACTCCTCACAATTCCACCTTCCACTCCCGGCACTTTACCTTGTTGCTGCAAGAAATATCGAACCTGCGCCCTCAGCTCGCTCCCTCACCTCTTTCTAAAGCCCTAAATGGTTCTTACACATGCAGCAGAGCTTTTCTTGCATATCCAAATACCTCAGCTGCTGTGCCCATTCATCTCGATATGATGTCTTCTCCTTTGGGAGGGCTACATTTGAGGTTCGAGAAAAGCGGGATTCTGCATGGAGGGGAGTGAAAGAGGCTGATATTTTCGAACCCGCGGAATGCTTCAGAGACGATCATTAGAACACAAGCAACAAACAACCTCACCGCTCTGTGAACGATCACTTCATCTGCCCCTCCGACCGCAAACAACAAGCACGTTCTGGACATCCATCTTTGCCAAAAGCTTGCCAAACAATGCTTGGACGAAGAACCACTCATCATCCACCTCACAAACTCGAACGACACGGTATCAATTCTGAATTCGCCATTTCCTCATCTCCACTCCCTCCAGCTCATCTCAGATAAAGCCCTTCGACATGGCACAGTCCATTTGAACTGTTCTACCTGCCGAAGTTCCTTCCCATCTATTTGCTCCACCTTCTGCGCCTACCTATTGCTCTCACCTCCCGGCTGCACAGAATTAATGCCTTCGCAGCTAACTTCACATTAACCCCACTCCCGCCAATTTGTCTCTCATCACCCTTCCCTGCCACAACCTTGATGAAGGACTTATGCCGGAAAAGTAGATTTTCCTGCTTCTGGGATGCTGCCTGACCTCCTGTGCCTTTCCAACGTGAATCGTTTCGAATCAAAAAGGCATGCAGTTTATTTCTACACCAACCAGGCTTTTACAAACAGTCATAAATCCTGCCCCTCTGAATCATCTGCAATCGTGTGCCCACCAACGACATAACACTGACTTGGGTGTAGTTCTCAGTGGTAGCCCTATTCCCCTTCTGGAACAAGCCATTTGTCACAGTCAATCATCTGTTGCTCCTCCAGTGGATAGTAAAGATCATGCCGGAAACAGCAATGTCTTCCCTCACTTCCCCTCGAAAACACAGCATATCCACTCTGGCACACGGGCTTTATGCATTCTCGTGCTTTTCAAAATATCCAGCACAACTTGTTTCATAACATTAAACTGTTGGAGAATATCAGCCTCTTTCACCCATCTCCATATGGAATATTACTTTGCTCAAGTCTCAAATGTAGCTCTCCCTCATGGAATAGCGAAAACGACGAAATAAATTGTTTTGTCGAAAGTGAGTGCAGCAAACGAAATTGTTGTGCACTATGCTGAATATTTAAATCATTGTTTAATTATTCATATCAATAAGAAAAAGCAATAATACAATGGAGAGACAACTGTACATTACATACAGGAATGGAGCCATTCTGCAGGATTCAACACACACCTCGTCAGTTCAAGGTATTTACCAACTCATCCTTGTCATTTACATCGAAAATGCATCAATTAATTACTGGGGTGTTATGTGTACTCTCTTTCACCTTGAGGTTTATTCTGTCCTCGACGTTGTTTCCGTGTTCCCGTCCGCATATTTGTGCGAGGAACAAGTCTACTGTCATTATAAATGTGCACTACCTTTTACTAATTTTACAATGCCCTGGAGTGGGTATTTTACATTGTTATTGAGCTTATTTCTGAATTGCTGCTGTTTTGCCGTGTAAATGAAAGTGTTGGCATATATAATGAGGAGCTGCATCATGGCAGAGGCACGTTTTCTTACAATTCGGACATCGGAGCCAGAGATATGAAATTCAATATTTGCAATTCAAAAATATTATTATAAACAAGCAGCGTCGCGAATACAATCACGAGAGTATCCAATATAATAAAGTGTACAATAATCAATTTTCCTTCGCTTCTACACCACTTCGCCTTTCTGATTCTCTATAAAGCTTCAGCGCTGGAGCCCACGTCGTATTTTGCAATGCGTCTGACTGTCAGAACATTGAACAGTATAACAAGAAAGAACAGGAGAAAATAAGTTAATATGAAATCAAACCTGAGAATTTCTTTCCATGATGCGTATTCAGCAAATACTTCCAAAGTGAATAAGATCATACTTTTTCGAAATTAAACTCCATTTGCCAAGATGAGTTTCAATCTCATTATTAGGGAACACTACCAATCATAAATCGATCATCCTGTGGAAAGCGCCAGCGAAGAGTTTTGAAGCAGCCCAGTACGCTCACATTTGTTAGAGCAATGTCGTCATTGTCGACAGGAATAATGACAGAAGACTGGAGAATAGAAAATGTTGTCCCCTTGTTCAAAGAGAGGAATGGATACCACTCTGTATTTTATAGAAAGGTGACCCTTTATTCGTTTGTAGATAAGTCTTGGATAGAGAGTGCAAGAGATCGGATTTCTTATCACCAAGAAAGAAATACGTTAATTAACGATTGTCAGCACGGTTTTGAGGAGAGTAGGTCGTTATGCACAAACTTCATTGAGTTTTTTGAGAAGGTCGGCAAACATGCAGATGAGGGTAAAACGGTTCATGTGGTATATGTGGATTTCACCAAAGAGTTTGTTTAGGTTCCCAACAGTAGGCTCTTCCCAAAAATGCGGGGGCAAGGGATTTGGGGTGATTTAGCTGTTTGGATCAGCAATTGGTTAGCTGAAAGAAAGAAAAGAGTGTTGGTTCATAGGAAATCCTCATGCTGGAGTCGGTTAGTAGTGGTGTACCTCAATGATCTCTTTTGGTGCAACTGTTGTTTTTCATTCCTACAAATGAGCTGAATGATGGTTCCGTAAATTTGCGGATGACCCTACGGTTTGTAGAGTTGTGGGTTGTGCCGAAGAATGTTGTCGGATATAGAGGGATACAGTTAAGCTGCAGAATTGGGCTGAAAGTTGGCAAATGGAGTTTAATTTCGAAAAAGTATGATCTTATTCACTTTGGAAGTAGTCACTGAAATGTAGGGAACTGGGATAATGGCTTTGACATGTACATGAAGAGACAGATCTCAGTGTACCTGGGTATACGAATACCGTGAAAAGTTGCTGCCACCGTTGAAGGGCTTGTTGAGAAGACATGCGCTGTATTAGTTTCTTTTGTTAGAGAAATTGAGTTTCAGAACGATGAGGTCGTTGTGCAGCTGTGCATAACTCTGGTGCTGCCTCACTATGAGTGTTGTGTACCCTTCTGTTAATTGCAGTACAGGTAAGATGTGGATGCTTTGGAAAGGGTTCAGAGGAGATTTACTCGGATGTTGCCTGGTATGGAAGAAGATATGATGAGGAAAGTTTGAGTGACTTGAGGCTATTTTCATTAGAGAGCAGAAGATTGAGAAGTGACTGAAATGAAATATATAAAAACTCAGTGGTTTAGATCGGGTAGGCAGTTAGGGCATGTGTCTTCAGAGTTGATGGTTAGCACGTGGAGATATAGCTTTAATTTGAGAGTTAATTTGTTACAGGAGAGGTGTCAGAGGTACCTTCTTCACTCAGAGAGCAGTTCGAGTGCAGAACCGCCTGCCTGAAGCATTCGTAGATTCGACAATTTTACGGGCATTTAAATGGTCATCTGGAAGACATATGGATGGAAATGGAATAGTGTAGGTCAGATGGGCTTCAGATTAGTTACTCAGGTCGGCGCAGCATCGAGCGCTGAAGGGCCTGTATTGTTTTCCAGCTTCTCACATCAAGTAACCACACATCAATCAAAGGTGGCAGTCACAGTGAGCCAGAGAGAAACAAATCTGGCTGCAAAACTAAACAGGTCGTGAGAAAACAAGGAGGTGTAATGAGTAGGAAATAAATTTCAGCTATTCACCTCAGTATAAGGCGCATGAAAACGACCAGGATATAGTGATAGATACATGTAAGCAAAGAACAGTTCCCGCAGGGAACAGGATGACAACTCTCCTGAGTGTAATTGGAAGTGACAAAAAAAAAAGCCAGAGCGTTCAGATATGATGCGAATAAAAAGACAAAATGAAATTGTCCAGTTTGAAAGAGAAAAAAAAAACAAATTACTGCGGATGTTGAAATCTGAAACCAAAAGAGAAAATACTGGAAAATCTCAGCAGGTCTGGCAGCATCTGGAAGGTGAGAAAAGAGCTGACGTTTGGAGTCTAACTGACCTTTTGTCAAAGATTTGGCAGAGGGTCAGTTGAACTCGAAACGTCAGCTCTTTTCTCTCCTGACTGATACTGCCAGATCTACTGAGATTTTACAGCATTTTCTCTTTTGTGCAGTTATTTTGTTCGTTTTCTGCACCTTCAATGAGGAGAAATGATTAGCTTAGTATTGACGGTTAATTTCCTTTGGTTCAAAAGAAAGATAACATTTTATTTATTTACACAATCCCTCATTGAGGAAAAAAATGCACGAGATCTGTATGGAAGGCTGAAATAAAATTCAACGAAATCTGGAAGGGATGAAAAGTTTTATCAATCAAGGTATCCGACAGTATCAATGAACACTTTCAGCGAACAGGATTACGCTTAAAATGAGTTTCATTGAAACAGGTAGAAGCATAATTGGAACTTTGTGATGGTATGCAGAGTCAAAGAGGCAATGGACATTGTCTGGGTTGGAATTTTAATCATTTTCGGCCCCTTCTATGATGAAAAATGATATTTTGGTCACTATTTCTATCAATATTTCTTTGATAAAAAATATTGCTTAACATTTGCTTACTCAGTACTGTAACTGATTAAAAATAAATGGGACCTATTTGAATGGTTGAAGTAAAATTCTATGAGGTATGTGACTGACAGAATGCTTTCTCAGTCATGCTATTCAATAGTACAACTTCACATTTGGCACCAGTTTCAAAGCTCGGCAAGACTGATGGCAATTGATTCCATTGGACATGTTAAGTCGAACGAGAGACTGTGGTCTCCAAAGGCATGAGGAATGCGAAAATTGAATTAAGACATTCTAAGACGTTTGAATCGCACATTTGGTTTCTAAAGAAAGCAAGGGTTATGAAACTGCAGTGAAAACAGTTTGATAGAAGCATGCATGGAAAATCGTGCTGTGTTAGTTTTTATTAGTCCCCCACAATTGCTTCCAGATAGTTTACAATCTGTCCCATTGCTGGAGTCACACTTGTTCCATCTCGGACACCATCCGCCGTGTCCTGACATCTCCATTTCGATCTAGGGTGAAGTCCCAGACGGCTGATTACTGTAGACCCACAGACACTCATCTCTCCGTGCCCAACACGTCTTCCTTACTAATAACCTGAAAGAGGTCCACTCAATTCTCCCAATTCCTCAGACTACAGGGCATCCGCATGGAATGGAAACATACTCTTTACAAGCATTACAGAAGTCCACCTATTTTGATCAACATGTTATTCACAACTTTGGTCATCCAGACAGACCTCAAGCGCACCTCCTCCATCCCCAAATCCACTGTTCTAACTTCCCATTTAAAGCCATGAAAAAGTTTCACCTTTGTCCTCAATACCCACTCGACCAGTCTCCACAACCAAACTATCATTCGCAAGCACTTCTACCAGTTCTAATTAGACCCCACCACGAAGAATATCTTGCTCTCCCCACCCGTCCTTGCATACCAAATCTACCGTTACGTTCCAATTTATTTTCATACCACTTGCCCCACAAAGGCCCCCCGAAGCCCCAGGCACTCTCACCTTCTAACGTAAGACTCGGAAAAACTATTGGCATCACCAATCCTTCACCTCCACCTTAGGCCCCAAAAAGTCCTTCCTGGTGAGATAGATGTTCATCTGCCCCTTCTCCAAATTGGTTTATTGTATCCAGACTGACAGCCTGGAGACTCAACACTAAGCTTTTTTTTAACTTTCAATCAGCTTCACTTTCCATCCACTAACACCAGTTCCAGGCCTCTCCCCCTCTCTTTCTGTCCTCTAATCAATCATTTCTTGCAGAGTCCTAACTATTGCATTGCTAGTCAACGAGCAAACACGTCGTATCCTCCACTTGCGTTCACCTGTCCTGAACTCATCACACCGCCCACATCTCCCACTACTTTCCTTGGTCTGCAGGTGTACTTGCACCCACCTCTGGCCTGAAGGAGTGTGACACCTGAAAGGTAAATTTCTCCATCTGCTGATGCTCCCTGGATTGCTTTATTCTTCCCACCTCCTGTTTGTCTACCTTGGATTTCTGCATCTGCTGTTCGTGTTTTTTTTTGTCTCTTCCGGAGTCACATGTCGGCCAATTCATTTCCTCGACTAAAGGAAACAAGGAGAAAATCTGACATTGTCCGATTTTTTTTTCATTGAATTCAAATTGTACCTGACATGAATGGATTTGAATTAATGTCGGTATCGTTAAAGGCACTGTAATCACGAAATCTGTACTGCTACCACACTTCCACCACGTGTGCTTACAATTTAATGTGAAGAAATCTCAGTGACACGGTGGCTCAGTGGTTAGCACTGCTGCTTCTCAACTCTCGGAAACGTGGTTCAGTTGTCGCGTAGGGTTGACTGTCTGTTTAGAGTTCCAACGTTCTCGCCATGTTCGGGTGCTTTTCCTTCCAAATTCCAAAGACGTGCACTCAGGGGAATTGGCCAAGCGAAGCTATCCGTCGTGTTCAGGGATGTGTAATTTAGCTGCAATAGTGAGGAGTAGTACAGGGTAATCGAATTCCTTTTGCAGGGTCAGTAAGGACTCATTGGTCCAACTGTCCTTTATCCACAGTGTAGGTATTCCATGCGTTCAAAAGAAGAGGAAGAAATATTTTCCGCTGTGTACCTGCGTTTTCTCCCACAATCCAAAGGTGTGCATGTAAGCTGAATTAGCCATAGTGTTTAGTGATGTGCAGGTTAGTTGCAAAATTCAGTGGTAAATCAACAGTAACAGCGTAGGTAAATGGGTCTGGGTGGGTCACTCTTCGGTGGATCCGTGTGAACGTGTTGTGTCAAAAGTCTCTTTCCACACTGGGAAATCTGTAATGGACTATCTTGCAGCAGTGTTTCATTCAAGTGAACTTCTAGTAAATGTTTCAGGAGCTAGATCAATCATTAATCTCTGTGGCCTTTGGTGTTAGTGAACAAGTAACTTAAGTATACAAAACATGTTTAATAATTCCACACAGCCGACTGGTATGGAATGAAATTATACTCCAGCACATCACAGTGGTGGTTTCCCGATTTCGGTTTGAACAACATTTTTTATGCAAAGTTTCAAAGTTCTGGGTTATGAAGAATTGTCCTACATGTTGACAAATGCAGTTTAAACTTCTGAGTAGTAACATATTGATGGAAGAAACTGACACAGTGAAAGGAATTTTAAAAAAATATTGCAGCAAGTGAGGCCAACTTGAAATACCAATACAATAAGACGATATTCTAACTGGAAACAAAAACGCAGATTCTCCAGTGAATTATTGTGCATTGGTAATTATTTTCACAGCTTCTCCCATTCATCTCAATATCTTTTCATCTCTTCATGTCCCTCTACCTTATTCTCCATCCCTCACTGTCACTCGTTCTCAGACACTCCTATTTGCGATTTTGCATCTCCATTTCAACTCTGAAATTCACAGTCTTCTCTCAAACTTACAGGTACTTAATGATGTGCTTTTCTCCACTCTGTCTGTGTGATCATTTCGTCCTTTGATCTCACCTGATCTGTTAGCGATCATTATCACTCAATATCCACATCTCCACTGTTTTCTTCCCGATCAATGTCTGTCCCTGCATGTTCTTTTGTTATTCTATTCCGAGCTTACAAAACTTTCTGATAGTTATTTCCCCGTATTTCATGTATCTTGCAAATCTGTTCCAGGCTCAGTTATGCACAATATTACACAACAACAGATTGATAGTTAATATAGTAAACGTAATCCTGAGAGTAAGGTGAGAGGATTTCTAGCTTCGTCTCTATAGTACTGGGACTAGAGAAGACATTTTTCTTCCTGAAAATATTTGCAACATATTTTGTTAGCGACATGTGATTCAGTGGTTAATGCAGATCTTTCAGTCCCCAGACATATCGGTTCAATTCCATTCTCAAGTGACCGTATGGAGCTTGCATATTCTTCGCTGCCTACATGGATTACTTCTGGGTGCTCTGATCCCCTCCAAAAGTACGAAGATATTACAGAAGGTGGGTTGGACAGGCTAAATTCCCCGTAATAGCCAGGATGTGCAGTGTATATGTTAGCCACGAGAAATGCGGGATGACATAGTTTGTGAAGGTAGGTTGAATGCTTTTTGCAGGATTGGTGTGGACTCGATGGGCTAAATCGCTTTCTTCCACACGGAACTTATTCAATTATTTTAATTCTAATCGTGAAACTCACAAATCAAAGAAAGTGACAATCAGAGATTCTCTGCTCCTGACTCTTGGACAGAATCCTTTCGTCAACACAAATACACAAGAAAAGCAAAACTTCATTAACACGTTGAGCATACCAAAGAAACAAAAATGAGTTGCTCACTTAGTCCTTAGAGCTTGATTTCGTCTCCGATAAATAGATGACTGATGCAGTTTTATCGTCAGCTCTACATTTCTGTATACTTCTGAATATCCCCACTAAGCATTCACCTCATTGGTTATCAAGAACTCCTCCTTCATGATTCCTTTTTTGAAAAAAAATTGTGCTCCCTACCCTGTGAAGCACAGTATTCTGAAATATCAGACTGCCCCCGAGAGAACGAAACATTACCCCACTTCTGAAGAAATAATTTTCCCCTTTTCGTTCAACTATTACTCTGAATGTTGGATCTTAACAAATCAAACTCGTTGCAGATAAAATGCATTCCTTTTTGAAAAAAAATATTTTGTGAACAGAGTAACGGCTTTTGGTCAATTCTTAGACACAACACGCACGTTTGAGATAAATTCAGTGAGAACTGCTATTAAGAACAGAAACAGAGTTCACACCAATATTCAGCATCAGCAGCTGAGAATGAAACTTACTGATGATTGCAACAGCTGCTAGAATCACGTAGTAAATGCTTTCTACCTCATCAATTAAAGCATGTTCCATTTCTTGAATAAGCATCTGCATGAAATTGTTTCTAAGCGATAGTTTAGCAAGGCCCTCTCAACTGATTCTCTTAAATGGGCCTTGAAATAGACATGGAATAAATTCCCACTGACATTGATGTCCATCTCATCATTACTATTAGTCCCACTTCCTTGAGAAAAGCGTTACGTCAGCGGCTTTGATACTGTTTTCAAAAACATGGCTTAAATTACTCAAGAAATGTAAAAAAAAAGGAAAATAATATCATTATCGAAACTATCCGAAGCGAAATGCACATTGTGGAGTTCATGAAGGAGCAATCCATTAACTATGAAAGGACAGCTTCATGATCTCCATTCATTTTACAGATAGGACTGATTAAGGGTCTCCAGACTCGAAATTTATCCCTCCTTTCTCTGACAGACTCGACGGGTTTCTCGAGCAGTTTATTTGTTTCTTTTTGGATTTTACAGCTTGGGCACAGCATTTTTTTAAAAAATTCATTTTTAAATGTTGCTGTTTCATTTGTCATATGTAGAGCACTCACTCACGGAGCCAGACCGATTCCATTCTCTGCCTGCAGTTTTTCATTCAGAGTTTAAACCTTGAGTCCGATGCATATTTAGTCAAACTGCAACATGGGTATTGTAGCTCTGTTAAAGTTGCGGTATATGTTACTAAATGGACAAAATCACTTCAAAACATATCAAGAAGATAGCCCAGACTCTACCATTTATTGAGTTAAAGAGGAACGAATGTCAAGGTTTTTCTTTCAAAACAGCTAACATGCAACAAACAATACAGAATCGGCCTCACTTTAACTTCATTAAAAGGCAAACTAAACCTCAACTGTTAAAATTAGCAAAATCTCTTCAATCCATGAGTTCTGAGAAAGTGTGACTGTATCCACAACGTTAACTGTGTTTTTTTTTCTCTCTGGAAGTGCTTCAAACTCTGCTGTGTTTTTTCAGCATGCCTGTTTTGTGCTCTCAGAAACACTGATGTTTTTTGTAAATCTGCTATCTCCAATTAATAGAGAAAGGAAAACCGAGAAAAGAAATTAACTCTCTAGTAGCAGGTAGAGTACGCAATGTTTTTTTTTGTTTAGGAGAGAGGACAAATTTATGTCCATCAGATTCGATCTCTCTCCAAATCCCACCCCAACTTAAACTGAAGGGAAAACTATAGCCCTGGGTCTTGGTGAGCGTGACTCCACCAACATATGCTGCTTTTGCTTGCTGAAACAATAAAAACAAAGACTTAAAGAGCTCAATGATGGTTAACCACTGTTTGTGAAACACCATTCTGGCAAACTCATGTTGGCAGGAAAGCTCGCACATTCAATCTCACATTACAAAGAGAAAGGCACTCAACTTGGTGTGCTCACATCATTCATTTTCAGATTTTAAACACATGTATTACATATTTAGTAGATATGAATTAATATTCCTGTCAAGGTTAAACAAGTTCTTATTTCGCATCAATTGTTCGCACATACTGAAGCAATCCATGCCCAAATGAAGCAAAGTCTGGAAAGAACTTAAGATGGATTGAGAGTTGGCAACTAACTTCCGCGCCACACAAATGCCAGGAAATGAATATGCCGCACAAATGCCATGTGTTGAGTCCTTGTATTTCTTTTGACACAGATGAAGAAACCTAAATTTATCAGGTCACGTACAGCATCAACATTTTAGCTTTAGATTGCAGTACCTATTGTGGGTGCAAGCTGCAAGTATCTCTGTCTGTCTGTCTGTCTGTCTGTCTCTCTCTCTCTCTCTTTGTGACAGTTAAAAAGAAGTTTGTCATCCTGCTGCTACGTTTGCGCGTTAGGCAATCAATGCCACTGAATTAGCTTTTTCCACGCGTTTGCTTATGAGTGACGTCTATGTTTGATGAGCTACTGATAGCTGATTTATATGAATGACAGCGAGTTCAAAGGGATGGACATCATAGAATATCATGTAATCTGATCTTGCTAGGGATTCTCGGCTGGCAGATACAGTTACAGTGTGGGAAGTTCTTTTCGGTTTGAGAGGTCGCTCTGGTGAAACCGAAGTTATGTCATGTTGTCATGCGCTTGCCACGAACAGTGTCTGGGTAGTCAGATATCGGTCTCTGTGGAGTAATTTCGGTGCACAGAAAAAAAAACTGACTGAACCATTGGCCCACAACAATCGTCCTTGAGTTGGCGTACGCATTTCAAGCATCCTGCCAATATTTGGTAAACTTATCATATTAGATCCAAAAGTCGAAAACTGGGCCAAGTATGTCCATCAAATTATGTTACTATTTCTGACATAGTGTCGCTGATTTCAAAGTCATTCTGTGGTGGGACGAGGCTCTGTCCTTATAAATTTTGCTATTAATTTCTGATCTGTAATAGACATTGCCAATACATTAACACTTGGTAGGGCGACCACAAGTTTCTCCATTTCCCCTCGGAAACAAAACTGCAGATTTTCCAACAGAATGAGGTCGGATTCGGGGTGGTGAACTTCTGAACGAATTTGATGAAATCGATATCAATATGAACTTACGCAGGAATATTTCCCATTAATATTTATCTCCTTGTCCTCTGGAGCTCATTAGTAGTTCGAGATGTAATTCACACTGAATAAATTTTCTCAAATGATCACTTCGCAAGTGGATATGGGGTCATTGAAATACAACTCGGCAATTGTTGTTGTTGTTCCTCATGGGAACGACTGAACACTGATTGAGAGAGGTTAATTCCCAGAGTGGCTTGCGAGGCTACTAACGCTGAGTGCCGGTACAGTGCTCATGTCAACAGGCGGATCCAAACCATAGCATCTGAGGCAAGCTGCACTGTTCCAGCAAACAGCCGCACTCAAGAGCATTAGGTTGACCACATACTCTCCGGCAGTATGGAGCATAAGTTTGGGAATCCCTTCTCCCCTTCGTTACAATTGCAACATCAGAGCATTTCAAATATATTTTGCCATTTCTCCCGTAGGCTGCAACAGTCATAATTGTCCCTGCTCTGTCCACACCTCCGAAATCGCCACAATTTCGAAAACACATGCTGCAAGGTGTCCCACCATTTTGTAGATGCTCCTGGCGTTGAGGTCGACACATTTCAAATCACCTTTCGCCCTGCCGTAACATTCTTATGACCTTCTAAGCTTACTTATGAAATCACGTTTCTCAATCTCCCGTACACTGGAGCTGCAATTCCGGTTCCCATCACCCTGACGATTCAGTTTGAACGCTGCAGAAGACACTAGCAAATTCCTCCCGCTTCCCCCAAAATATTTTTCACCCCCTGCTTCAGGTGTAAACCGTACCCGCTTTCGCAGGATCAACCTAAACTAGAATGAGACACAAATATCTAAATATCAGAATTCGTCCCTCCTCTACCATCCCTGTAGTCACTCGTTTAACCCATCTCTTTCCCTTTACTCTTTTCCTTGCCTCGTTATCACGTGATACTGGTAACAAACCAAAGATAGCGAATCTGTTTGTTCTAGTTCTAAGCTTTCAACCTAGCTCCCTGAATTTCTGCCTTATATCCCCATCCCTTTCCAACCATATCGGTGGTGCCGATGTGGAACAAGACTTGAAATTGCTCCCCGTTCCCCTTAAGGATTCCAAAATCACGATGTGAGACTTCACAATCAAGAGCACCTGGAAGGCAACAGGCTCAGTTTTAGATTGTCTCATTTTTCCAGAATGTTCTATCTTTCCCACAGTTATGGAGATCCCAGGGACCAATTCTCTGCTCTTCTCCCCCACACCCCTTACCTTATTACCAATGTGAGCAGACTTGGAGCCCAATAGCTTACCACCGAAAAAGCTGTCCTGCAACAGTATCCAAAACAATCCTGGAGAACAGTAATTGCTGGTTTCTCTTCCACATAACTCCAGTGACGGCCTAATGAAACAAAGCGGCACCCCAGTTTGGAAACCACATCACAAAACAAGGCTCTATTTTGTGGTGGAGGCTGGTACAATTGCAACATTTAAGAGGCATTCGAATGGTTATGTGAATAGGAAGGGTTTGGAGGGATATGTGACGGGTGCTGGCAGGTGGGACTAGATTGGGTTGGATATCTGATCCCACCAGCCTACTCCTGTTCAGAATCCGTCGAAACGTTGTTCATGTACTGATCCAAATGTCTGCTAAGACTTGTATCTGTACCCATACGCAAGATTTCCTTTATAAGCTCATTGCAAACTTGAACCATTTACTGATGAAGAAGCATACATTTCTTTTTTTTAACTTAGCCAAAATCACTTTAAAAAACGCTTTTACTTCAAGTTTTCCACCATGAGGAAAGTATACCTGTCATTTATCTTATTTATGCCCTTCATGAGGATTAAAATTATGCAAGGTCTCCCCTCCACCATCGAGGCACTAAAAGATTCCAGGTTCTCGTTATTACTCAAGTATTACATTTCCAGCAGCCTTTTGATAAATCTCTTCGGAACTCTCTCGACCACAATCGTATCCCCCAGGTGACGACGACCAGTACTTCACGCAGTTCTTTAGGAAGAAGTATGCACCCGTACCCCTGATTAGTCTGTTCTACAACACTGCCAAAAGCACTAATTATGGTTGTATAAGTCCTGCCCTCAGTTGTTTTACGAAAATGCAAAACATTTCAATAATGCAAATTAACATCCTGTCATTCAGCCTCTCGAGACTGCTCCACTATTCCTGAGGCTCGCGCTGATAAACTCATCTCCTTTTTTTCTATCCTTACTATCCACCCTCGATGTCTGTGTATGGCATCCACACAATAACGTAGAAAGTTTCAAATTCAATCACTATCTGTGTCAGTGAAATTGAGTAACTCACAATCCAATATCCGATTTCAGAAATTGCCTCAGTCCATGGGATGGTTAACCAAACAGCAATCGATGACAAAAAAAATTGCAAGCGAGACATCAACCTCGCCCGGGCTAGGGAGGGAGGATGTTTGAGAGAGAGATTTAACTTTTCGATTCTTCTTCAGAACATCTTCACTGTTTGCAAATGGAAACGTTTCATTTTCTTTGGTGTTGTCAGTAAGTAAAAATCTAGGGCGAACTTAGCAAATATGATTCACTGATCAAGTCGAGTACACAGCACGAATTAGGGCTGTCCCGAATCAGGGATTTCTTACTACTGAGTTTAGAGTTGGGAAATAGATGGAGAAATGTACAGCTCCCATTTGTGAATTTAGACTTGGGAAAAGGCTGGGGAAATGTAGGAAAGATGAGAGAGTTGTACCAAATTGTGCCAGTGTTCTGACCTTCAGAGCATCATTATTTTCGCTCTCCATCTGATCGAATTCTTCCCGGGTTTGAAATGAAAATGGGTACATGGTGTTTCCTTCAATGTGCCAGCTTTGCAACACAAGACAGTGCCAGTCACCCATGACAGGAACAATCAGTTCTCGGGGTCAGTCATATTCCTGGCTTCAATTGCGCGAGTGAGTCGAGGATAGCACCATTAACTGCTTCTGTTTAGGCAGTCGGTACATCCCCTGCATGACATACACACCATTTTTTTTAACGTGAGTTCTGTTTCTACCTCCCTCTATTCGAGTATATATATTGGCACATCTGTGAATAGTCTTGCTTGGAAGATGGTCTCTCTGATATGGAATTCTATCTTAGCACGGGTAAGCATACAGTGCTGTGCTGGGTACACCAGCTTTCTCCCCGTATGGCCTCTGTCCGTTTTATTGTTCTTATTTCCACGTTGCGGTTTTTATCTTAAAGGCGTTGTGAATCAAACCCTCGGAGCCCTGGCCCCTCGAATGTTAATGGCCAGCAGGACAGTGGGTAAACGGAAATAAAGAGCAAAAACTTCTTTCAAAGGGTGGACCCTGAAATACCTTTACCTCCATCCTCACTCCACGGCCCCAACAAAGATTCATTTTTTCAAGATGTGTGAAAACCCATCTTCTGTAACAGGACACAGATTCAGCGTGGAATACTTGAGTGGGCTTCACCCTCAACCCAAATCAAGACGCTGGCCCTAATCGTAAAGCAGGAGCCCTAGGGCAAGAAGCATCCCAGTAACAATCAGGCAAAGTGAGAAATCGTCACCCTTTAGAAGAGTACAATTCGCCAACTCTATTGTGGCACGGTCTTCTAGTTGATGTTATATTTCCAGGCAGTAAGTGAAACGTGGCAACATGATCTCGCACCGAATAAACGTCGATCAATCTTTCGGAGTAATGGATCGTTGTCTTGGACGCAAGGCAGGTCTCCTATTGGCTATCTTACCCGTTTTAATGTCCTCACTATTCTGTCATTGGACATTAAAGCCTTTGCTCAGGGTGATTTCGTGTTAGAAAACAACAAGAGTGCATGTGGTTTCGACACTCAGAAAGCAGCCATGGCTGTCTTGCCACTCTTAATTCTTTACTTCTTCTCTCCAGGTAAGATGCTAAGCACATTATAAAACTTTCCTCTTTAGTATGTTGCCAGCGTCGATGGTGCGTCTGAAGGAGTCCAAGAAGCACCTAGACCATCAGAATTTGTCAGTTCTCTTTGCTTTGATGCTGATGCGAATTCACTGATCATTTGCTGCTCAGACCATAACCTTCAATTTACCCTGCTCAGTGACACCGATGGGAAAGTGGCATTACTTTAACAGTGCTACATGATGCTCATTTGTTTGCAATCTCCCCCATGTGTGCGTGGGTTACCTCAGGGTTTCCGGTTTCCTCCGATCGTCTAAAAATGCGCAGGTCATGTGGGTTGGCCGGAAATGCAGTTTGACATTGAAAGGGTGGGCTAATCCTCGGAGGGGCAGCGCTGATGTGACAGACCAAATGGGCTCCACTTACACTGTCGGCAATAAATAACAAACAAACCGTTCAATAAAGTCAGTTAGTCTCGTATCATCTGCAGAGACAGAAAGTAGAGTTAACATTTCAGAACTGACGTGTATGTCAAAGATCTGTAAACTTGGCCATTCTGTTGCAATGCAATCCAAACGGACAAGCACTCTTGTATTTTAGTCGTCAAAAGGAGGTATGTGAACTGTCCCAGACGTTTATCCTGATTCCAGGTCTGGGAGATACAATATATTCCCTTAAGGCGAGTTTTCTTTTGTTTTCCCAACAGTGTCTCAGCAAAGCGAAGTCTTATGCTGACCTGAACAGTTTCTCTGAAAGTACTTTCCAGCCCCGAACCTGTTCAGCTCTGGGCAGCCACAACACCCTCCTTGTATCCAAATGAGTTCCTGTGCAGGATAGACAAGAAAAACATCAAATCAAATTGCCACACACAATCTGCCCCTTCTGGTCTGAAAGTCCAACATTGAAAATCACTACAGGACATTGCGATGGAGTGAGTTGTGAATGTAGAGGAATGATATTAAATCTCTGCCCAGTTCTGATCTGGTCATTCCGTCTGGTTGTTCCAAGGAAATTCCCTGCAATTATATCGTCATAGAGATGTACAGCTGGAAACAGACCCTTCGGTTTAACCTGTCCACGCCAACCAGATATTCCAATCCAATCCCAGTTGCACCTGCCAGCACCCGGACTATATCCATCCAAAACCTTCCTATTCGTATACCCATCCAAATGCCTCTTAAATTTTGCAAACGTACCAGCCTTCACTGCATCCTCTGGCAGCTCATTCCACACACGTACCCACACCGTGCCCCCCCCCCCCACCCCGCGTGAAAAAATGCCACTTAGGTCTCTTTTATATCTTTCTCCTCTCACCCTGAACATATGCTATTTTGAGCTGGACTCCCCAATCTCAGAGAAAAGACTTTGCCTATTTATCCTTTCCATGCCCCTCATAATTTTGTAAACCTCTATAACGTCACCCCTCAGCATCCGACGCTCCAGGGAAAACAGCCCCAGCCTGTTCAGCCTCTCCCTGAAGCTCAGGTCCTCCAACTCTGGCAACATCCTCGTAAATCTTTTCGGAATCCTTTAAAGCTTCACAACATCTTTCCGCTAGGAAGGACACCAGAATTGCACGCAATATTCCAACAGTGGCCTAAACAATGTCCTGTACAGTGCATTATGACCTCCCAACTCCAGTACTCAATACTCTTACCAGTAAACGAAAGCATAACAGACGCATTCTTCACTATCCTATCTACTGCTACTCCACTTTCAAGGAGTTATGAACCTGCACTCCAAGGTCTCCTTGTTCAGCAACACAATCCAGGACCTTGTCATTACGAGTATAATCCTGCTACGATTTGCTTTCCCAAAATGCAACACCTCGCATTTATCTGAAGTAAACTCCATCTGCCATCTCTGAGCCCATTAGCCCATCTGGTCCAGATCCCTTTGTAATCTGTGGTAACCCTCATCCCTGTCCATTACACCTCCAATTATGGTGTCATCTGCAAACTTACTAACTGTACCTCTCTATCTCTGAAAGTTCCTTTGCAGTTCAGAAACTTCCTTTACAGTTAGCTCGAGACAAAGGGAGGAGGGAAAGAGAGCGAGAGAGAGAGAGAGAGAGAAAGAGAGAGAAATCGACTGAAAGATAATTTTGAAATCTTTATGAAATACCTTAGTGTCTCGAACTTTCCCTTCCAATCCTACTTCGCTGTTGATCAGCCCATATCGGGTTACACAGATTAACCAATCACGGCCAACGAAATTCGGCGCATGTCCTGATGGAATCTTGTTCAAAAATCTTTGTAAAATGGTTTGATTTGTCTATGCAGGCAGGAACATCTTCTGAAGAAGTACAGCTGACTCGAAACTTTTACCCTGCCTTCTCTGACTGCACAGATGCTTTAAAAGCTGCCGAGTTTCACAAGCAATATCACGGTCCCTTCTCCACGTGTTTTGCAATTGCACGCACTCCCCCTAACACAGAATGTCAGAAGCAGATTTGGTGCAGTGTAGTCTGCGTCACTTTTATTTAATCTACGCCCACACTCGGCCCTCAAGTAAAAGATGAAAATTAGTGTATTGATTGCTTGTGGGAAATATTCACTATTAAATCAGTGTCTCTCCCATTTCTCTGCAAACTAGTTTTGTCTACAATGACTTGTTTCCAGTGTGTTGAAATCTCCAATAATCTCCAGTTGCAATGGGAGGATGGTATGGACATCGAAACACTGCAACAGAAAGTCTGCCCTTCGCTCTCTAATGAATTGAATTTGATGGTGAGTTCCAGTGAGATTGCGATGGAAGGTGCTGCGAAAAAAAAATCATCCTGAGCATCTTGAGCAGACTTGGTCCCCCTTATTTATGGAAATACATCATTTCATTAGAGGCCTTTCAGAGAAGGTCTACCAGGGTGATCCCTGGGAATGGAGGGATTGCTTTCTGAGCTAAAGCTGAACAGGGTGGGACGTTAGAGGTTGGGAACACAATCCAGGGCGGACCTATACAGTGTATGGTAGTGCTTGGGGTGTGCTTTGAGCAGAGAGACCAAGGGGTGGAATGATGTAGATGGTTGTAGTGACATTGCTGGAAGACAGGTTTATGAAATTGGTTTTGCTGCACGATCCTTCATCGTTCAGAGCATTACGTGCAGGAGATGAGATGTCATGTTAGATCTGCATAAGACTTTGGTGAGGTCACTTTTCGAAAACTGTAGACAATTCTCGTCAGTCTGCTGCAGGAATGATAATGTTACTTATGGAAGAGTGTAATAAACGATTTGCAAGGATGTTACCGAGATTTCAGGGTTTGAGGTATAACGAGAAGCCGGATTTGCTGCGATATTGTTTCCCACGGAGTGCAAGAGGATGAGTGTGTTCTATGTAGAGATATAGTAAATCATAAGGAACATAGTTGAGGTGAATCACTGAGATCTTCTCTGCCGATGGGGTGGACCAAATCAAGAGAGCGTCATTTTAAGTTCAGAGGCAAAAGATTTTAATTAGAAGAGTGTGCTAGTATTTTCATGCAAAGGGTGGTGCGTGCATGTTGCGAGCTGACAAATGAAGAGGAGGAAACAGGTAACACTCTAGCATTCAAAAGGTATCTGCATGTAATCAGCTGAACATTTTCCCCCTTTCCAAATCTTGGTTCTGACAGTGCGTGGATTTTATTAAAGACCACATGGAGATGGTGATTCTATCCGTGAAGATTCCTGGCATTCACGATATGTGTGGGGTGAGTATCACAGACATGGCATTCACCACAGTCTTCAACTCTGACTACATCAACTGCAGACCTCATTTTCTCCGAAATCACCACATTATGTACGTCAGGGGAAGAGAGAGGGAAGGTGATATTCCTATTCGATTGAGGGAAAGCACGGAGCCATTGACCAATTTGCGCCTCCTGATCTTCTGCTCCTTAACGTTCAAATAACTGAAAGTTTCAAAGAACATTCTCCCCTAAACTTCGTGATCAGTCACATAGAATGCTCCCGAGAATACAATCATTCCGTTCTAGTTTGCTACAGGGGTTGAGCCCCAGAATTTGGACCCAGTCCATTCTGGGAGAGATTAACCCCAACAACCACACACACACATTCTGTCTCACACATTCTCTCACAGGCGCATTCACTCACAACCACTCTCTTCAACCCACACTCAAACACATAGACTCACACACGTTGACTCACAGACATACACGTGCACAGCTCAGTCTCAAACACTCACATACACTCTCACTCTTGAACACACTGTGAGTCAATGACATACAACAGTTTCACACACACACGCTGTCACTCACAAACGTACTCACACGATCAAGGGGATACACGCATGGCACACACACAGAGACACACCTGCATATACATACACTCACACTAACACAGACACACATGAACACCGATAGACACTCACAAACATACACACGAAAAGTAAAAAGGGGTTTAGACATTTGGAAAAGATTAGCACAAACTGCGCTCGATGTTCCATAAATTGTCAGATTGAAATATGGGAGGATTTGCCACGTTAAGGGATAGACGAAACCTGTCGTGGAAGTTAACTTTACTGGAGTCAAATATTATCGAGAGCAAAGAAAAATAACTTTTTTAAAAAATCTCTGCATGCAGAGGAACCAATACACTTTCCAAAAATGCCTTGTGTGAGGGCCGTCAGCATAATTCACATATTCTTCTTTTCCCATTTGAGGTGGATGAGGGAAAAGCGATTGATATGGTTTATATGGATTTCAGTAAAGTGTATGATTATGTTTCCCATAGTAGACTATTGCACAAAATGCAAAGGCTCGTGATTGAGAGTTATTTGGCGGTTTGGAACAGAAATTGGTTAACTGAAAGAAGACATAAAATTGTGGTTAATACGAAATGGTCATTCTGGAGTTCAGTTTCTAGTGTCGCACCGCAGTAATCTGTTATTGGGCCACTGCAGTTTGTCATTTTGTATATATATGCTCTGAATGAGGACGTAGAAGGATATATTAGTAAATTTGTGGATGACACGAGGTTGGTAGAGTTGTGGCTACGGATGAAGGAAGTTGTATGTTACAGATGGACATAGATAAGCTGCAAAGCTCTGTTGAGAGTTGCCAAATGGTGTTTATTGTAGAAGAATGTGATCTGACTGACTTTGGAAGACATAACAAAAATGCAGAGGACTGGATAAATGGTAAGATGCTTGGTGGTGATGATGAACAGAGAGGTCTCAATATCTATGATCATAAATCCCTGAAACTTCCCACTCAGTTTGAGATGGTTGTTAAGAAGGTATGCAATGTATTAGCTTTTATGATGAGAAGAACTGAGTTTCGGAGCCAAGAGGTGATGCTGCAGGTGTATGGAAATCTGGTGCAGCTGAATTTGCAGTATTGCATGCTGTTCTGGTCACCGCATTAGAGAATGAATGTGGAAACCTTGGAAGAGTTCATAGGAGATTGACCAGGATGTCGCCTTATGTGGAGGTAAGGTCTTACGAGAAACACTGATGGACTTGAGGCAGTTTTCGTTCAGTTGAAGAAGATTGAGAGGAGACTTAATTGGGACGTATAATATGATCAGACGTTTACATCGGTTGGACATTGAGATCTGTTTTACCTCGAATGACGATGGCTGGACTGAGAGAGTATAACTTTAAATTGAGACTTGATAGATATTGGATAGATGTCGTAGGTCGTTTCTTTACTCAGGGAGTAGTACAGATGTGGAATGGCGTGAATGCAGCAGGAGGAGACTGGCCAATTTTTAGAGGACTTAAATCGCCATTGGATGCACATGGATGAAAACTGAATAGTGCATTTTAAATGGGCTTCACGTGGGTTTCACAAGTCGGCGCAGGGCCTGCACTGTGCTCTAATGATCTAAGTTCTATGTTGTACGTTCCAGCATAAGAAACATAAGGAGCAGGAGTATGACATCTGACCCCTCAAGCCTGCTTCCTCATTCAATAAGATCACGGAAGATCTTTTCGGGGCTCAACTCAATTTACCCATCCTGCACTTGTCAAGTACAAATCTATCTTTGCCTTTCCAACATGCAACGTGATATACTCAACTGCGTCAGGTGGCAGGAAAATTTACACATTCACACCCCTTTGGGTCCTGAATAATTTCTTCAACTGAGTCGTATATCTGCTTGTCCTTACTTTAAATGTATGTCACCTCGTTGAAACTTGAATGACGCATGGACAAAAACGTCCTTGTTTCTATCTTAACTGTCCTCTTCATAAGTTTACATATGCCTAAAAGACCTCTTCCATTTTTCTAAATTCCAAAGAATGGCGGCTCAGCTACGAAATCTGTTCTCACAAGGCAAGCCTCTTCACTCTAGAATCAATTTTGGGAACCTCCTCTGCATCCCGTACAGTGTAATTACATTATTGCTCAAATAAGAAGATGAAAGGTTTTTCATAATATTCCAGCTGTGACCTTATCTGCACATGATACGGCAGTCACATTACCTCAGACCTTTAAAAGTCCATCCCTATAACAATTAAGGACAATATTCCATTTTCTTTCTGAATGACCTGCTGTAACTGCACATCAACCTGCTGGCATTCACGCACAAAGACATATGGGGCCCTCTGCACTGCAGCATGTTTCAACTTTTGTCCCTTTAAATAATAGACTTTATGTCTGTTATTCCTGTCGAAATGGATGACTTTACATTTAACAGTATAGTACGGCACTTTCCGCACCCTTGCCCACTCACATTCCTTCTCTCTATCCTTCTCCTGCTTTTGCCGTACCACTCATCGTCGTGTCATCTGCGAACATTGACACACTACACTTGACCTCCAATTCTAAATCATCAATATCAATTGGAAACGATTGCGATTCCAGCACTCTTCCCAGAGACATACCAGGAGACACTGATTGCCAAAACCAAAACAATACGATTTTCCCACACTTATTGTTTTCTATGCATTAACCAATCATCCGCACATGCTGCTCCATTACAAATAATGCCGTGTAACTTGACCTGTTGCAGCAGCCTTTGTATATCTCCTTGATCAAGGTCACCTGGAGATTCAGATGCACCACATACGACCGTTCTCCATTGCCCACTGTGCCAGTAATGAACTGTAAGAATTCTAGCTCTCACAATATGTCGTGTGAATATGTTCAAACGGTATTACAGTAAGGAATGGGAGCAAAAGGATAACGCGCCATTTGTTACAACTGAGACGTCTGTGGTTCCTATAGATAGTTCTGAAATTGACATTACTAAAATTGAATAAGACAATGAGGAAGTTCTTGAAATTATTGGGTTAAATTATTGATTTATCTTCCAGAGGAAAATGAACACGAGCTGAAAGCTTGTAACAATCCTTTAGAGAGACATATAGGATTAAGCAGGGAACTGAGCATGCACAATGTGGAATTAGGAAATGCTGTTCTCTTGAAGGAACACGCTTTTTGGCCCAATTCACTCAAATACACAAGGCTTCTAAAAGAGATTGCAAGCATGTTCAATGAAAGTTTACAAGTTGAGAACAGGATTCCGGCCCACTGTTCCCCCCTATCTCTGGAAACGCAGTTGATGTTTGTTCCATGTGCTTGACCAGATAGTTGTCCTGACATTAATGTCACTATTGTGAATTTGTTCACAGATACTGCAATATTGTGCTTGGGTTGAATACGCAGGTATAGTTGGACATATCAATGAGAATTTTGATTTTCCTCCTGAGTTTCGTTCATAGAAGACGCACCCAGTGTGAAGTAAGTCTACACTAATTCACTGCCCATCCTTTGAAGAATATGTAATGTTTACGGACCGCAGCCTGACACCAAACTTTTACCCTTTCTTAATCAATACAACATCGGGATTTAAAATAAAGTGATTTGGGCCACGTACCAGCAAATTGAATTGCTTCTACTTGTTAAATCATGCGAGCATGGACGAGATGGGCCGAACAGTCTGTTCCTGTGCTACATACCTCGAGGTCATTGTGGAGAAAGTGAGGACTGCTGATGCTGGAGATCAGAGCTGACAATGTGTTGCTGAGAAAGTGCAGCAGGTCAGGCAGCGTCCGAGGAGCACGAGAGTCGACGTTTCGGGCATGAGCCCTCCTGAAGAAGGGCTCATGCCCGTTGCGTCGACTCCCCTGCTTGTTGGATGCTGCCTGACCTGCTGCACTTTTCCAGCAACACATTTTCAGCTCTAGGTCATTGTGAACAACGTTCCATTCATTGAACCTGTTCTTTCAGCAATAGCAGCCTTGAATACTGACCTCCATCACCCTCTGTGTCCTATTCTCCCAGCCTGCCAAGTTGGACATCATCCTGAATCCCAGAAAAGCACCATCCCCTTTCCTGCTCTTCACACCCGAACCAGTGAAGGCCAGGATCAGAAAGACAAATTGGTAGCCCCTAACCTTCCTGTCACTTTCAACTCCCTTCCAGTGACATTGCATTGATCTCCACAGTCCCTCTCGCGGAAAATGTACTTCATTTCTACATCGCGATGGTTATTCTGGGGTATTCACCCCAAATGTAAGAAGTTGCTCAAAGTTTCACTCCAATCGGTAACCAATGGTGGAAGCAGTGTCCGATGATGTTGATACCACAGATGTGTGTGAGTGTGTCATTAATTTCAAGCCCACAGCTGACGTGAACTTGCCAGTTCGTTGCATCACTTGAAGTGTGTATTACACAGAAATCAGGAAACCGCTCAGCCTCGTCTTGTAAACTTGACATGTTTTTCAACATCACAACACTTTACGAATCTTTATGGCTCTCAAATCAGTATTGCATTTTTTTCACAACTGTCTGTATTTTGACCATTCCTTCCTCTGTCATAAAGCTTGTTTTTGCGAAGGGCATTTCTGGATATTGAAGCATCCTGCAAAATTATTTTTCTTTCTTCTGCAATGTATCACAATAGCAGTGATGCAAAATAAAAAGTAATAATATATTTGCTTCGAACTCTCATTGAGGGTCACCACCAATAGTTGTGCGAAAAAGATATGGCAATACAAGCTAAGCCAGTGGCATTACTGAAGGCAGTTGAGAAAACCTGAAAGAAAGCCGAGTAGCCGCCTGACAGTGCATAGTTTCGGCAGAGAGTGGGTATAGATTTCGTAGCTGAGCACTGTGAATAATTCGCTTCGAAGGAACGAACGGAGGAGAAGATCAAGAAGTTATAAGTTTGAGAGATACAGGATCAATCAGTGGATGATGGTAAGGGATGAGCGAAATTACATTCTTTCTGATTTGTTACCCGAGAGTGTGGCAATTTCTTGGAAATATGGACAGAAATTTAGCGTTCCCGATGTAGGATCAGGTTGGACTGTCACCGAATACTGGGGAATTTAGGTGGGAGTGATTGACAGTGTCAGATCCAGGAATTGAATTTGTTCCTGGTAACGAGTTACAAATGTCAAATATGGGAGTGACTCCCCTTGATTTGGAGAAGACCAAGGAAAACTAAGAAACTGAGGAGTTAAAACATAAATATTCTAGTATTTTCTCAGACTGTACATTACAGACTGATTGACCTGACTATCAGTAGTCACAGCACGAGCTAAAACTAAAAAGAGAGATGAAGGATCGTGGAAACCCTGTTTGACGCAATGGTGAGGGACAAACCTGAAATGATCAGACAGAAGTGTTTAGGTGCTGAAAGGTTGAGAGACCTGCAAAAGCAAGACAAGACAGTAAAATATATATCTTTCATGCATATTCTGTAAAGAAGGCAAAAGATGTTCCTGAAGGTAATTATCAAAAAGATAAAAGTCTAAGGCCGGAAAGGACAAACGGCAGCTTAGTGCAGATGAGAAATGGGCCAAAGTGCACCAGATTGTGTTGCCAGTAGCATTTGGACAGGAGCTTTTATGGGCAGTACATGACCTATCTTTAGGAAGTCACCAAGGGTTAGAAAAGACTCAGGCTCAGGTACGAAAGCATTTTCATTGGGCGAGAATGTACCAGGATATGATTACCCATTGGAACACATGTCATACATGGCAAATGGTAGGTAAGCCAGAGGCGGTATTAAAACCAGAACTGTTGTTCAAATTAAAGCATCTGAAGAACCTTTCCCTTGAATTATCTTGCCTGTGTATGTCCCCTCGCGGTAGCGGACTGTGGGAACAAGTACTTGATTACCATAATGGAGGCAATTCCATTACGGAGTATTTAGGCAAAAAAAGTTGATAGTGGAGTTCGTAGCTTGATTCAAACGGTGTTGGCCACCCAGAGAGATTCAGTCGGACCAAGGGTCTAATTATACTGCGAGGCTGTTTAAGGGGCACTTGGAAAACGGTGGTACACATCACTTTAAATCAAGTGCATATCATCCTGAATCCAAGAAATGATTTGAAAGGTGGCATCAGACCTTGAATACCATGTTGCAAGCATACTGTCAGGGTTACCCAAATAATTAGGATAAATGCATCTCATTCGTATTGTTTGCCATTCGAGATCCCCAAAAGAATCTATTCAGTGTACAAACGTCCAGTTAATATTCGGTTATGAAGTGAAATGCCCTTGGGAATTAAATAAAGAGAAATTGACAGGGCAAAAATCAGAAATCTCACGTTTCGTTTATGTATCGTTTGTTTGGGAGAGATTAATTCGAGTCGGTGAGTTAACTGAACAACACCTAAAGATGCCACAGCCAACAATGAAGCAGGTGGAAGATGAAAACCCTGAGATTCTGATGTTTTCCTGCGGGCCGGTGGGATGACGTGTTAGAGCTGTCACCAGTGATAGGAAATCACTTCGATGGCAGTTTAGTGGTCCCTATCAAATTGAGAAGAAATGACTCACATGAACGATGTAGTAAAGGTGCCAGATGTTAAAAAAAGCTGTTCTGTGTATGTCACGAGAACATGTTGCACCCGTTCTATACAAGACAAAAGAACTGGATAAACAGGTGCTATATACTACCCAAATTCAGGAATTGTGGATTTTAATCTGTCTCAAAACAAATTACGAACTGAATAAATCTTTGAGGAGTGAGGTAGGTTATTACAACAGAAAAGAATGCAATCAAATGTGGAGGACTAAAGGTATTGCACATGGAAAGCTGTTGGGATGAAGGAACACGACTCGCAGGTAACCTCTTGAATGAGGTGGAGGCCATGCCCAACGAGGATATTATTGAACCAAGACAAGCGCGTGGAGTTCACCATTGGTCTTAGTTCCCAAACTGGATATGTCTCAACGATATTTCGTGGATTCTTGGCAAGGCAATGCTGTAAAAGAACTGGATATATGTCCAATACTGAGATTGATGAACTCTATAGAGAAAATTGTACAGCTCTTCACATCACCATGTTTCACTTCCTACGTGGTTATTGACAGGTACCTTTATCAGAGAGAGCGTAATAAATTTCTGTGTTTGTAAACCCAAATTGGCTATACCAAATCAAAATGATGCCGTTTGGAAAGAAGAACGCAACTGCCAGATTCCAAAGACTCATGAACAGAATTGTGGCTGTGTGGCCACAGTGTGCAGTGTACTTGGCTGTTGTAGTGATCTTTAGAAAGATCACATGGTACAGTTGGCAGAGCTCCTTGAATAACTAAGAGTGGCAAAACGGGTAATAAACTTAAAAAAAAATGAATTCGCGAAAGGAAAGGTGAAGTTCTTGGGACATAACATCGGTAATGGAAGGTTGACCCCACGGAAAGCAAAGACCAATATCATCGAGGAATGTCTTCGAGGAAAGAGGTGCTTCGATGTTTTCGACAAAGCAGATTCTTTCAGAAGTTTATCTGTGTAGTTTCACCATTAATAGATTTGATGAAGAAGAGCAGAAAAAAATTGCTGTACATAACAATGTTAGGAGTCATTTGCATATATCAAAGCAATATTACCCATCGCACCACTTTTAGCTACACCAAACCTTTGAAACACTTCAATTTTATAATCGATTCTCGTGACATAGTAGGTGGAGTTAAATTACTGCAGGAGCTTCTCATGTAATTGCACTGTCAGTTTGCTACTTTTCAAAGAAACTCAACATCCCCCGAGAAAATACTCGACGATCGAAAAACAATGCTGCAAATGTGTTGCTGGTCAAAGCACAGCAGGCCAGGCAGCATCTTAGGAATAGAGAATTCGACGTTTCGAGCATAAGCCCTTCATCAGGAATGGGAGGAAGAGAACTTCTTCAAGGAAGGCATCCTTGTAAGAGGATTCACAGTAGGTTAAAATCTTCGAGTTAAAAATGAGGTCTGCAGATGCTGGAGATCACAGCTGCAAATGTGTTGCTGGTCAAAGCACAGCAGGCCAGGCAGCATCTCAGGAATAGAGAATTCGACGTTTCGAGCATAAGCCCTTCATCAGGAATGGGAGGAAGAGAGCTTCTTCAAGGAAGGCATCCTTGTAAGAGGATTCACAGTAGGTTAAAATCTTCGAGTTAAAAATGAGGTCTGCAGATGCTGGAGATCACAGCTGCAAATGTGTTGCTGGTCAAAGCACAGCAGGCCAGGCAGCATCTCAGGAATAGAGAATTCGACGTTTCGAGCATAAGCCCTTCATCAGGAATGAAGGGCTTATGCTCGAAACGTCGAATTCTCTATTCCCGAGATGCTGCCTGGCCTGCTGTGCTTTGACCAGCAACACATTTGCAGCTGTGATCTCCAGCATCTGCAGACCTCATTTTTTACTTTTTGATCGAAAAACAATGACTGAGATTGGTGCTGGCCTTGAAGTATTTAATGTGCACGTTCCGAAAAAATGTATCATGGACGGTTCTGTTCATGGATCACAATACACTGATATTGTTGGAACGCTTCCAAGAACCCTTTAAATGTTTCATTGTAGTTCTATGTTACTGAGATTTATTTTCAAATCCTAAACGTTGTGAGTCATAAGAATGTAATTGCAGATGTGATTTCACGGATTTAACTGATAAACTTTAGATGAGATAGGTTTCTGTCAAATATGTGTGTGTGTATATATATATATATATATATATAGTATGTGTGAGTGTATAGAGAGACAGATAGATAGATAGATAGATAGATAGATAGATAGATAGATAGATAGATAGATAGATAGTTAGATAGATAGATAGATAGATAGATAGTTAGATAGATAGATAGATAGAAAAGTTAAGATGATGAATGTACATTATCTTATATGAATGTAATGTGCATGTGGTAAATGAATAAAAAAAAACCAGAAAACATCCTTTCATCATAATGGTTCAGTTTTTTGTTAATGGGGGAGTTGTTATGTAGTGTCGATGTGTACTCTACTTTTAAGGGAGCTGAAACTTCACACTGGTACAGAGTATGCTTATGTGGAAAATAAAGAGCATGAAAGCATGGGAAGGTTTAAAGCATGAAGGACACTGGCGATCTGTTACCAGGATTCTGTGGAATGCCACACTCTTCAAAAGGCCACTGTGGCAGGACAGGATAAGAATAGGGGAATGTTCTTCCACCAATTCGCGGAGTAAGGCTGAGACTGAAATGTCATAACGGCACGATGAAATAACACAGTAAAGTCAGCCTGGTCTGCTGAATATCATCATGGCAAGTTTGGAACATGTTGTAATAATAAATATTTGGGATACTAAATAAATATATAATTAATAGTTAGTAGAGTCTCCCTGAGACATTTGACAGCAAAATATATAATCATGGCATTAGCAAAAACATAAAGCGTTGGCTGGGATAAAAGACCATTATTGCAGAGTTGTCACGAAATATGCAATCATGACAGTAGAATAATATTAAATAGAATGTAGGAAAAGCTATACGTCTTTGATGCAACTAACAAAGTAATGGAAACTTTCACGACTGGTTTATTGTGTCGCTGGAGTAAGATAATGTTGATTAACGTAGTTGGACACGCTGATAAGCTAACAAAAACATGACAAAAACAGATATAAAGAACCACGGACCCTGAGGTTCAGAGGCATTCATGAATCTGCTTTCTGTGTGTCACGGTTTTTTGTATGTAAAGAAAAGACTTTCTCCATGAAGAACTTGATGCCCCTCCTGGTGATTCCGTATACATTCTCCACGACAAATTCGGCGTTGAGAGTGGGGTCGTGCAGAAACCCACCTGGAAAGAGGGCTGCAATAACGGGGCAGTTCTCGCCCACCGGGGGCACTCCTGAGACTGACAGAATAAGGATCCCCAACAAAAAGGGATTTGCATTTTTGCTGTGAATTCGGAATATATTTTGTTGGCTTGGAGTTGCTCCTGGGAACTCGGAGATGAGGGAACCTTCTGCAGGTTCTCTCCAATATAAGATTCAAAGGGGATGGAGAAATTACGGCTGTTAGAGACCTGGAGAATTTGTCAAGAAGATTCCATAGTGGTGTAAGGGGGTGAGTTAGAATAAAATGTAACAATTGCCTGAGCAAACATTCCACGTGGTGCAGTAAAAATTCCACGTGGTGATAATGACATTCTACGTGGTGAATATGAGATCCGAAAGATACCACCTCACAGGTAACGATGGTCTGAAAAGGTAGGGCAAAATATATAAAGGGGAATAGATTTACTAAAAGCGCTAATGGACGTATTTAGAAAGCCGGCAGCTTGCAAGTGGATGAATAAACATGAAATAGTAGAGTACCGTCATGTGTTGAAGTGTAACTAGACTATAGAAACTCTATATCACAATAATTTTAAACTGCTTTTTATGAATAATGGTTTGTTGATAGTGAAATGCTTGTGTTTTGCAGCTCGAGATCCAGGTGTATTTTGATCTTATGTTGCACGATTAGAATTGAAGTTTTTTTGAGAGTTAGATTTTCAATAAACTGTTCATGATTAGTGCATTGCGAGTCTTAGGCTGGACGACCGAGAATAGGTTGTTGTATTCTCTACCTGCAATTGAGGACGTTTAGGAATTGATAGATTCGTAAAGGACAATTGAAATTTACAGAGTTGGGGATTGGTTATATTGTTGATGAAGCTCGACCAGACCACAATGGCGTGAGGAGCTGTTTTGGGAGAGCAGAGGTAGTACATTAGCTGGACTGAAATATATGACAGAATGAAGAAACGGACTGCAGTTGAGATACTGTGCAACAAATTTCCGGTGGCAAGTAACGATATTGTGAACATTTCTGAGAAAGAGGAAAAATAAATCGAAAGATTTATTGACTAAATGGCCAGAAGAAGGTACCTTTGATATACACATGTGCAATGATATCGAAGGACTAATTAAGAACTATATGCTGAAAGATAACTCTAAAACTCGTAACCAAAAGTGGGATCAGGAGATAGAAATACCGAAACCTTTTACGAAAGAGGGTAATGAGCTGAAGGGAGCTTAGTAGGAACCTGTGATGGCTAGGAAAGCTGCAAAAGAACAAGCTGAACATTTTCTGGAAACAGAAAAGCAGGAATCAGGTCCCACTACCATACACCCAGATTCGGAGGAGTTAAATAGACCTCCTTCAGACTCGAATGAAGAAGCATTGAAGCATCGTCCAGTAATAAAGGGAACAGCAGAAGTAGAGGGACAGTTGGAATGGGTCAGAAGTGCGGAAGACAAAAATGAAAGAGAGAAATAGGACAGCCAGGAGCAACTTGACGCTGTACAACGACAGGAAGAAAAGCTGAACCATGAGACTAGTGTGTGGCCAAGTGAACTGTCGTGGAAATTAAATCAACTTTGTTTTAGTAAATGCAAACAAAGGAGCTTTATTGAAATTCTGCAGAATTGACCCCTGTACATTCAGCTAGATGCCTCAATGTAAAGGGGTATCATAGCATTGTTCAGATACCTCCCACATACTTAACACGCTCTCAAGAGCAAAGACTGGGAAAACTCAAGTTGCTTTTCTCATATTTGTTGATCTTGCATATAACAGTTCTTCAGCTTTCATTAAGTTCAACTATCACAAAGTTGACTTGAATGTTTACAAAGTTCAAACAGGGACAAGTTGGCTGCAAACCTCATCAATGCATTGTTTACAAGCTCAGCACAGCATTCAATTTAACAAAAAGGTTCTCTTTCAAATTTCACAGTAAATGAAAATATTCTTATACATGAAAATGTCTTAATTTTCCATGACATTGCCCCCATTTTTGTCATTTTATGACAACAAGGATAAGAACAAAATAAAACAGCCAGATTTAAATAAAATACAAAGACAGATAATTAAAAATCGGCGATCTAAACAGCTGGCTGTGTTGTAAGGAGCACTCGAAACGATCCTATCCACATATTCGCCTTCCAGGTTTTCCTCCTGATATCTTTACCACGATCCAATCTCCAGATTCTAGATCATGCAGCTTCTGTCCTGCTGGTTGGAGTAGTGTGGCTTACACTTGGTTCTGTATTTGAGATAAAAGGGGAGAGTGTTTTATACAGTAACACAACATCTCATCCTCCCAGTGATCTGTTATCTGTCTTACCTCAGGTCTTGGGCCAATTCCTGTATTAGATGGTCTACCAAACAAAATCTCAAACGGCCTAAGATTAGCCCTTCCTCTCCTCCTAGATCTCATATAAATTAGTACAATCGGAAGTGCCTTTGTCCATGTAACTCCTCGTTGCTCGCAATGTTTTGTCAAATTAACTAATAGAGTAGCATTTTATCTTTCCACTGCGCAACCGCTCGCAGAGTGGTAGTTACAGTGTCGTATCATGTTATTCCCAAATAATCACTGATCTGCTGTAAGGCATTATTGACAATCTTTTCCCCATTGTCACGATGAAGCCTTTCAGGGATGCCCCATCTCGGAATAATCCCAGTTAGTAAAGCTTTGCTTCTGCACTGGCATCTTGTTTGGACGTAGGGAACCCTTCCTCCCATTTAGGCAACATATCAACTATTACCAGGCAGCACCTTTTCCCTTCGCTGGGCGTTAGTTCAATAAAATCCATCTGTAAATGTTCAAAGGATTTTTGGGTTTGGGAGTGTGATGCCTGATTCATCTGTATTCTCCTCCCCACATTATTCGTAGCACAGATAATACAACGTTCGCAATAGTTCTTGGAGTAAATCCCTTAGTGTATCAGTGTGCGTAAATACTGTTGTACATTCGCCATTTGACACATTGTCCTTCCCGTGTGTCAGCTTAGCGTAGAATGGAAATAATGATCGTAGTAGACAGGGTTTGCCATTGAAGTCATAATATTCTCCTTCCCCCACTCTGCATTCTGCTTTCGGTCACTCACGCTTTTCTTCCAGTGTAGCCTGTGACTGTAACTCCTGTACGTCTGCTGTTGGGGTCCAAATCCTTGTCATACATATGTCAATCTGATCACTTGGCATTTGCTGGGCTGCCGTTCTTGCTGGTCAGTCTGCCCTTGCATTGCCTTGGGAACTAAAATCATCGTGATTTGTGTGGGCTTATAAACAGCCATTGACTTAGGCAATTGGACCGCTTCCAGGAGGTCAGAAATCAGGCCACCGTGTGTGATGGGCTTTCTGGTGGAGGTCAAGAATCCCTGTGTTTCCACAGGATTCCAAAATAATGGACAATCCCAAATGCATATCTGCTATGGGTGTAACTATTCATGGTCTTTCCCTCAGCCAATTTACAGGCCTCAGTCAAGGCAATCAGCTCCGCTGCTTGCGCCAACAGAAGAGAAGGGAGAGATCTCGCTTTGACTGTCTCTTAGGTAGTCACTACAGCGTAGCCGACACAATTCTGGCCTGTTTACTGAATGCTGATCCGTCCAAAAATAAATATCCATGTCTGGATTCTGAAGTGATGAATCCTGCAAATCTGGTCGAGGGCTGCAAATTTCATTATTTATAGCGATACAATCATATGGGTCATCTGGGGGAGAAGGCTCGCAGTGCTAAAGGACATTATATCACTTTATTGCAATGTTAGGCATCTCCACAAGCACAGTATTGCATCTCAGCCAACGTGTTGCGGATTTGTGTGCTGTCTTTTGCTCGGAATTAGTAAGGATATTGCAGAAGCGCTGATTTCGGGGTTAAAACAAGAGTCTCCAGACTCCTGCGTAGAGCCTCATTATATATTGTGGGGGACTCACAGTAACATTGACGAAGTCATGTGAACGAATGTAATTTACCTTTTAATATGAAAGCGAACCAGAATGTCTGGGGGCACTGGTACAGTAAAGAAGGCATTTGCTAAATCCGCAACTGAGAACCATTTACTGTGCGGTGGAATTTGAGCCAATATAGTGTCGGGGTTAGGAACATTTGGGGCGTGCGGGACAACAGCGTTATTGACTGCCTGCACGTATTGAACAAACCTCCATTCCTACGGTTCACCTGGAATGTTTGCTTTTTGACTGGAAAAATGGGGTTTCTCATCGGTGATTTCTGACAAGGGATTATCACTCCAGCCTTTCGGAGGATTCAAAGACGACGGTAATTCCTTCTCTAACCCCAGGTTTTAACGGGTATCGTGCTCTGCAAGGATGCAGTTACTCTCTCTCATAACACCACTACTGATGCACCCACTGAGTTCGGGAGCCATGTACTCAACTTTATTGGCGTTGACTATCTGAAAAGGCTTGATTTCAGGTCTGAATATGTTGCCCCTGTATCTACCAAAAAGTAAATGGTGTACGTTCCACATATAACACAGAGGTAGACATCGACTTACAAGCATCGATGTTCTATTGGCCATATTGTTGACATTTCGCAGTTTCAGAGCTCAACATAGATGTGGGACAGGTCTCAGTGCCCTTAAAGTTAATAGATGGGATTAACATATGCGAGGCTTCGTTGCTCAGCATAAAGGAAAGTCGCTTACCTGTACCTTGTGGGCTGCCCACCTTCACCTCAGCCTTCCTCTGTCATTCACCCTGCTCTCCTGCCTCCGGGGCCGATTGAGGCTGTCTGTGAGGGCACTGTCTCGCCCACTGGTCCATTGCTCCACAAACAAACCACCCGCCAGATCTCATCTCCCATCGCCTCTTCCTCTCTCATTTTCCGTAGCACCCTCCCTCCAATAACTGGGCAACCATCTTCTTCGCTGTTTCGTCCTTCATTCCACTGATGAAGCTGTTCCTCAGGTGTGCTTCATACGCCATGATCTCTGCCACCGTTATGTCGGTGGGTGGTCTCAGTTCGCTATGGACATTAAGGATTTCAGTGAGGCACCTAACCTACTGGGACACTGTCTCACCTTCCCGTTGTTTATTCATTGCTATTTTCGTCATGTCCATTTGCACTGGGAATGCCTCCCTACACGTGTTTGCCAGCGCTGCAAAAAAAAATCATTAAAGTCTCGGTTCTGTTCTGCTTGCGGATTGACTACTCTGGCATGGCCGTTTGCAGCTGGCCAGATATATTGATTTTGGTGACATCGGCACTTAGTTTTTGTCCCAGCAGACATCGCATCACATGTGATGTGGGACGGATGCCAGTTCAGAACTTTGTCACTTCTTATTATCTGCAACCTCGCTTGGGTCAGGCAACTGCCAACAGGCACTTTCCAGATCCGTCATGGTCTATGGCCGGTGGACCAAATCTGGATTCACTTCTGGGCCTGCACATTCAAGCATTAGAGCTTGCAGAACCACCTGGTTATATGATCGTACGCCAGTACCCTCACTGTCGGACTCATAATTCGGCGGGGGTAGATTGTGAACAGTCCCTGGATGCATTTCTGTCTTGGAGTGATCGGCCTTCTTATGGGATTCTTGCTTCAATTGGTTGAGGGTATCTCGTGTTATTGGTGATTCTGCAGATCCTGAGGCGGCCGCTGCAAACTTGGAGCCTTCGCCAGGCGGATCTCCCGGGGAGGGGAGGGGGCGGGGGGGGGTGGTGTCTGTAGGTCGTAGAGGGCAGTCATCAAGATCAGCATCTGAAAAAGGCTTAAGATACTGTATAGCTTCTTTAAGTTGTTTTCCGCGTGAGTCTGCATGTGCCCTGGTGTTTGTACGTGTATTTGATCTATCACTTATTTGAAATCTCCTCTCTCTGATATCAGCCTCAGCGTTCCACAATTTAAAAGTGTTGCAATTCACAGATTCTATTTTAACATCCTTTTCTCCTTCTCTGTCTCCTCCAAACTCGAAATCAATATTTCCAGCTGCCTTTTACTAAAAGACCCTCCCTCCGAAAAACCACGTTCCTTGTTCCACAATTCTAACTGCTTTACAGACCCAGAGCCGTAATTGTTTAGTATGTATTGTATTTTTCTTTGGCCATTCCAAGTCCTGTTTGGACTTTGCTTTCATTTCCTCTTGCTGGAGCCATTTTTTAGTGCAAGTGGACAAGTGTTCAGCTCTCTCTCTCTCTCTCTCTCTCTCTCTCTCTCTCTCTCTCTCTCTCTCTCTCTCTCTCGCAGTACCGTTATCTTTTCCCTTTCACTTATTTTCTTAACGTTTGGCGGTCCCCTCTCGCATTGGGCTCCTCAGTCTCCATTCGTTTTGTTTCTTAAAACAATGAATCACGTACCCGATACATTTTTGGCGAGTAAAACTCAGCCAGTGATAGTTCCCAGTCTAAAACCACCCTTAAACCTACTGTCTCCTCAACACTCTGGATATGGCAATCCCCTTCTCTTGGGCTTTGCTCTCATAACACGCAAAAGTTCATTGAACTCTTTCCCTGCTGTATTTGTCCGCTTTGAATGAGTCTCTATGTAGCATTTTTTTACGATTGAAACTGCTCGGTTTTATTCACTATGAAATTCGATTTTGAACAATTCATAACTTTTTTTGTCAGAATGTGAAAAAAATATAAGATATGAGTGCTGCCAACTACCTGCATGTTGCTCTGCTTGAGGAAAAGACAGTTTCCACTGATTTACATAAAAGCAAGGAGAGTCAGTTCACAAATATCATGGTTGTGCGACCGAAAGTCAAGCTTATACAGGAAATGGCAATTTATTGGTTACACCGGGGTTTTAAAATATTGGTCCTATTCGTGTCAACTCTGGTGCTGAACGCTATGGTATGTTTGAATGATCAGACGTGTCTAAAATGGACTGAGAGCTTAGGGCATTAAACAAGTTTGACATGGTACTGAAATATAGAGGGCAATGATATCGATGACACTACAGTTCACCATATCTCGCAGCTTCTTATAATCCCTACAGGGGGAAACAGTTCCGTCACCACATCAATTCTTCACCAAGAACATCCCACCTAGATCATTCTCCTATCCTTTCTCTGTAATGCTAAACTTCCCATGGCTCATGCACCAAACGTACACATTTTCGAACCGTATGGCCAAGCTAGCATAGGCAATCCACCTAACCTGTACATGTTTGGGCCGTGACAGGGATACACATCGCTGGGTGGAAATCCACGAAGGCAAGGAGGCACATCAAACTCCACGGACAGTTGTCCACAGAGTGAATCGATGTCGGTTGACTTGTATTATGAGGTAGCAGTGGGAACCACTGCACCACCGTACCGCCCTTCATCCCCATTTGATCAGTGAATATTGCTTTATTTTTCATACCTAATAACATCTCTGGATCAGATCGCTAAAATTATAAGATCTAAGAATTTGCATTTGAAAGACTCAGAATTCTGCCGGGGAGGTGATAGATCTTAATTGCTGCACAAACACTTTGTTTATGACGTCGCACAGTCCAAGCTTAAAGTGCATCTCAGGAATCCTGAACTACCCATTCAGATCAAGCAGAGCTTTCACGAGTAAACAAGACAACACACTGCAGTCCAGATCGAGGTCAGACAATCAGGGAGCTTTGCCTAGTGACGAAATGACAAATCAGATAGGAAGAAACCTTTGCTATTCTCTATCAACTTCTGAGGCACGTCGAACTTCAGCGTGACAACATTATAAACGATGGTTTAACTTACAAATTAAAATTGTTTCAGGCTTTGCTTTTCTGTCCTACTGATACAGAGTGTCTGTGTTCCATTGTCTAATCAAACCATAACGCTCGATCTGCCATGGGCTGACCAGGGAAATAAAATGGTAGAGCGTTTTTCTTTTTTCCTTTCAGGCCATCAACAAGTATCAAGGTCCAACCATGACAGAGACTTCAATGAAGCTATGAACTTTGCTCATTGAAAAAACCACCATTCGTCACATTATGTGTTGGTGCTGGTTTGAATATTTCTGCCTGCATATGATTGTCAGACCGTGATTTATAAGTCTGGGTGAATATTGGTGGGCCTGTATGTGTCTGTGTGCTTCTGGGAATGTTGCAGCGAGTAACTCGCGTCCTGATTTCCCAAAGCCTGTATTTCATCCATAAGGAAAAATCCGTAATTGTGATGGAATATGACTCACTTTCCTGGGTGAATGCAACTCCAAACACACTCAAGTGATTGCAAATCATCCAGGACATCGCAGACCGCTTGCTTGGTAGGATATGACAGAGACATTCACTTCGCTGAACAGTGAAGGCCAACGTGCCGTCTCGGAGTCAATGGACACTCTCACTTAGGTGTGAAACTACGGATCTCTATAATAAACACTGGACGTACAAACTCAGGCAAATTTCAAGAACAATTTAGTTGCATATCATTACAATAACATTGAGAGTAGCATGAAACAATTTTAAATCGTAAAATTCGTCGTAACCTAGAACGTGAAGAGAAGTTAACAGGAGAAAATACAGCTTTATTCTAAGAGAGAAAAAATGTTGTATATGTTAAGAAGGCGGAGATCATTGCTAAAGAGCAAACATTAAACACACATTTGTTAACACAGAAATAAAGCGAGGGTCAACTGTCAAGAAGCAACCAGACCAATTGTGGAGCAACTTAGATTGGTCATGTCTGTGAGACAATGCCTGGAAAAGGGCAGACTATTTGGAAGTCTGGAAGAGTTATGGGGCATTGCGGAGAGAGTGCGTGTTATGCTGTCTGGAGAAATGTGAATGTATGGCGAGATATTCTGGCATAATATTGATACTGGAATGCCATGGGTTGCAGTGTTTCCAAAAAGTATTGAGAGATTAAGAACGTGGAGATGGTGCGAATAGTAGAAAGACAATGTGCAGCAGAAGGACACACAAATGTGTCCCGAGGCTTTTTTGAAGAGTCCACTATCTGTGTCTAAGGAAGATCATACTGTTCATGTGTTCAGCTGAGAAAGATGCAGGAGAGCCTACATTGTGTGTGTGTGTGTCTGTGTGTGTGTGTGTGTGTGTGTGTGTGTGTGTGTGTGTGTGTGTGTGTGTGTGTGTGTGTGTGTGTGTGTGTGTGTGTCTGTGTGTGTGTGTATGTGTGTGTGTGTTTGTGTGCGCTTCTGTTTGTGTCTATGTTTATGTGGTTCTCGCGCGCATGTGCCATTGTAACAGTAACCTGCAGGGTCAGAAGAAGGTGCGGCTGAGTGTCGAAGTATACATAAAATCCAGCTGAGACACCTTGCTGAAATTTACGGTTTCAGTGTGTACAAGGTGGCATATCTCAAAGAAGATCTTTCTGAATCAGCCGATTCCAACGAATAAAAAAGAGGGATGAATGTAACAGAAACAGAGGAAATCGGAGCAGGAGGAGGCCTTTAGGCCCCTCAAGCCTGGTGCAACATTCATCAAGATCATGTCAGAACATCCCACTCCATAGCCTAAGCCTGCTTTCCCTCCATAACATTTAGCCGCATATAGAATACACATTATGTTTTTGCATCAATTACGTCTGAGCTAATGAATTCCAAGGGGCAAGGACTGTTTCAGTGCAGAAATGTCTGCTCATCTCAAGCCTAAGTAACCCACACTGAATTCTCAGTTTCTGACTGCTTGTTCTGGACGCACCCAGTATTGGCATTCTCTGCCCTATGCCTATTCTGTCAAGTCCTATTAGAAATTCGTGAGTTTCTATGAAACGAATCCTCACTCATCCCAACTCCAACGAAAACCATTCAATTTCGTCAATCTCTCCTCATAGCATCCTCAGAATCCGCCCGGTAAACCTACACTGCACCGTGTCGCGCGCAAGACCGTCCTTCTTCAGAAAAAGAGACAAGAACTGAACTAAATATTCCAGGTTTGGCCTCAACAGGCGCTGAATAACTGCAATAAACCACCCCACCCCTGCAGTAATAACATAAAATCAGTATGCATTTGCAGTAAGTGTTTAGGAAGGTAAACTGAATGCGAATGTTTCTTAAAACATTTGGGTTTAATTAAAGGAGATGGACAAAGGTGTACTAAAGCAATGTCAGAATGATTTGCTGAATCTCGACATGGCATTGGAGATTGAAAAGCTGATGTACTGCGTGTCCTTCTATCTACTTTACTGAAAACATTGTATCAGAAGCAGCAGAGAGGGGCGGGAGCTCGGCGGAAGTTCAGGCGGAGTGCAAAGCCGGTCGGGAAGGTAAGTGATTGCTATATAAAGAACTTACCTCGACGCCAACGGACTTTTCGCAGCAGAGAGCGGCGGGAGCTGGGCGGAAGTTCAGGTGGAGTGCAAAGCCGGTCGGGGAGGTAAGTGATTGCTATTAGAGTGAGTGTGTTCTAAACCCCAGGTCCTACAAAGTAGGGTCTCCCTCCCTCCCTCTTCCTCTAACCTAAATTAAGAGTGCACAGACTTGCCACAAAAAGAGTGTTGAAGGAAGTTTGGATCGAAGAGTGAGGCTTCAGCTCAGGAGACTTTGACAAGGAGGTTGAGTGAAGTGATTACGCCACAGTTGAAGAGGGTGAAGACATGACTGACCAGCTGGTTCAGTGCGCTAAGTGCTTGATCTGGGAGGTCAACGACTCTGGTGTGTCAGGCTCCTATATGTGTGGAAAGTGTGTGCACATTCAGCTATTGACCGAGCATATTGCAGCGCCAATGAAAGACCTCGAGGACCTTAGGCTCATCCGAGAGAACGAGATCTTTCTGGACAAGACCTTCAGCGAGGTTATTACACCAATCATGCCAGAAGAGAGCAGAAGAGAGCAGACGATGAGGAAGGTAGGGAGGAGACAGGTGCAAGAGACCCCGGGAGAAGTACCTGTCGGGAACAAGTTGAAGCTTTTGGAAACAGTAGAGACTGATGACACTGCCAGTTCGCAAGGCGGCCAGGTCTGTCAATCAAAAGTTGGCTCAGAGGCAGAGCAGAAGAGTCGGGCATTGCACAGAGCCGTGGTAATAGGGGACTCCATCATGAGAGGAACTGACCGGGGTTTTTGTGGCAGCAGACGGGATTTAAGGATGCTGTGTTGCCTTCCTGGTGCCAGGGTGAAAGACATCGCGGACAGAGTGCAGGAAATCCTCAAGGACGAGGGTGAAGAACCAGAGGTGGTGGTACATGTCGGCACATATGATGTCGGGAAGAAGAGGAGGAACATACTACAGCGGGACTTCGGAGAACTAGGAAGAAGGCTGAAAAGCAGGACACCAAAGATGGTTAACTCCGTTTTCATTCCAGTAGCTCGGGCTGGTGAGGCCAGAAACAAGGAGATAATGGACTTGAACGTGTGGTTGGGGAACTGGTGCAGGAAGCAAGGATTTAAGTTCTTGAATCACTGGGGTATATTTTGTGGTAAGCATAAATTCTGCAAGAGAGACGGTTTGCAGCTTAATAGGTGAAGGACCAGCATTCTGGCAGGCAGGCTTTCTACTGCAACACCGCTACATTTAAACTAAGTAGCGGGGCGAAGGGCCAAACTGGATGTTTAAAAAGGAAATTGAAGGGAAAGTTCGAACGAGAGAAGTCAAGAAAGACAACTATATCAATGAGGCAGAAAACTCGGAAAGGGATCATGCTGTAAGGTTCAGTGAAATAGGGGTTGATGGGAAGGGTGAGAGCAGTAACAAATTAAAAATACTATATATGAATGTACCAAGCATTAGACATAAGATGGCTGAGCTTGAGGCTCTTTTGGAAATTGGCAGATACGATATTGTGGGGATAACTGAGACGTGGCTGCAAGTGGACAGGGCCTTGGAAATGAATATTCAAGGCTTCACGTGCTATCGTAAGGACAGACGGACGAGCAGAGGGGGCGGGGTTACCTTGTTGGTAAGGAAGGATATTCAGTCCCTTGCGCGGGGAGACCTAGAGTCAGGGTATGTAGAGTCAGTGTGGATAGAGCTGCGAAATACTAAGGGTAAAGAGACCCTCTTGGGAGTCATTACAGGCCCCCAAACAGTAGTCTGGATGTCGGATGTCAGTTGAATCAGGAGCTGAAATTGGCCTGTCGCAAAGATGTTACTGGAGTTGTTATCGGGGATATTAACATGCAGGTAGACTGGGAGAATCAGGATGGTATTGGACCTCAAGAAAGAGACTTTGTGGAGTGCCGCAGAGATGGATTCTTAGAGCAGCTGATAGTGGAGCCGACCAGGGAGAAGGCAATTCAGGATCTGGTATTGTGTAACGAACCAGAATTGGTCAGAGACCTCGAAGTCAAGGAGCCATTGGGAAGTAGTGACCATAATACATTAAGCTTCAATCTGCAATTTGAGAGGGAGAGGGTACAGTCGGAAGTGACAGTACTTCTATTGAATAAAGGGAACTATGGAGCTATGAGGGAGGAGCTGGCCAAAGTTCAATGGTGCAATACCTTAGCAGGGATGACTGTGGTGGAACAATGGCGGATATTTCTGTGTATAATGCAGAAGTTGCAGGATCAGTTCATTCCTAAAAGGAAGAAAGATCCCAGGAGGAGGCATGGGCGGCCGTGGCTGACGAGGGAAGTTAAGAAACATATAAAGTTAAAAGAGAAAAAGTATAACATCGCAAAGATTTGCTGGAAAACTGAGGACTGGGAAGCTTTTAAAGAGCAACAGAGGATTACTAAGAATTAAATACGCGGAGGAAAAATGAGATACGAAGGTAAACTCGCCAATATTATAAAGGAGAATAGTAAAAGGTTTTATAAGTATGTGCAAGGCAAAAAAAATGTTTAGGACTAAAATTGGGCCCTTGAAGACAGCAACAGGGAATATATTACGGGGAACAAAGAAAGAGCAGAATAATAAAATGGGTACTTCAGATCCATGTTCACTGGGGTAGAAACAAGCAATCTCCCTGAGGTAACAGTGGCTGAAGGACCTGAACTTAAGGGAATCTATATTTGCCAGAATTTGGTGTTGGAGAGACTGTTAGGTCTGAAGGTTGATAAATCTCCAGGGAATTATGGTCTCCATCCCAGGGTTCTCAAGGAGGTAGCTCGGGAAAGCGTGGATGCGTTGGTGATTATTTTCCAGCGTTCGATAGATTTGGGGTCGGTTCCTGAGGATTAGAGGGTGGCTAATGTTATCCCACTTTTTAGGAAAGGTGGGAGAGAGAAAGCATGAAATTATAGACCAGTTAGTCTGACCTCAGTGGTGGGAAAGATGCTGGAGTCTATTATAATGGATGAAATTACGATGCATCTGGATAATAGTAACAGGATAGGTCAGAGTCAGCATGGATTTATGAAGGGGATATCATGTTTGACTCTTCGTCTTGAATTTTTTGAGGATGTAACTCTGAAGATGGACGAGGGAAATCCAGTAGATGTAGTATACCTGGACTTTCAGAAAGTTTTTGATAAAGTCCCACACAGGAAGTTAGTGAGTAAAATTAGGGCGCATGGTATTGGGAGCAATGTACTAGATTGGGTGGAAAATTGGTTGGCTGATAGGAAACAAAAGGTCGTAATAAACGGCTCCATTTTGGAATGGCAGGCAGTGACCAGTGGAGAACCGCAGGGATCCGTGCTGGGACCGCAGCTTTTTACAAAATATGTTAATGATATAGAAGATGGTATCAGCAATAACATTAGCAAATTTGCTGATGATACAAAGTTAGGTAGCAGGGTGAAATGTGATGAGGATGTTAGGAGATTACAGGGTGACCTGGACAAGTTAGGTGAGTGGGCAGATGCATGGCAGATGCAGTTTAATGTGGATAAATGTATGGTTATCCACTTTGGTGGCAAAGACAGGAAGGCAGATTACTATCTCAATGGAATCAATTTCGGTAAAAGGGCATTACAGAGAGATCTGGGTGTTCTTGTACACCAGTCAATGAAGGCAAGCATGCAGGTACAGCAGGTGGTGGAGAAGGCTAATAGCATGCTGGCCTTCAAAACAAGAGGAATTGAGTAGAGAAGCAAAGAGGTTCATCTGCAGCTGTACAGGGTCCTGGTGAGACCACGCATGGAGTACTGTGTCTCCAAATCTGAGGAAAGATATTCTGGCTATTGAGGGAGTGCAGCATAGGTTCACGAGGTCAATTACTGGAATGGCGGGATTATCTTACACTTAAAAACTGAAGCGACTGCGCTTGTATACCCTTGAGTTTAGAAGACTGAGAGGGGATCTGATCGAGGCATATATGATTTTGAAAGGATGAGACACTCTCGCAGTAGGAAACATGTTTCTGCTGATGGTTGAGTGCCGAACCAGTGGACTCAGCTTAAAAATACGTGTTCGACCATTTAGGACAGAGATGAGGAGAAACTTCTTCACCCAGAGAGTGATGGCTGTGTGGAATGCTCTGCCCCAGAGGGCAGTGGAGGCCCAGTCTCTGGATTCTTTTAAGAAAGAGTTGGATAGAACTATCAAAGATAGTGGAATCAAGGGTTATGGGGATAAGGCAGGAAGAGGATACTAATTAGGATTGATAAGGCATGATCATATTGAATGGCGGTGCACGCTCGAAGGGTTGAATGGCCTACTCCAGCACCATTGTCTATTGTCTTATCAATTTGATTAATAGAGTCAATTTGGATTTTCGAAAAACCTTGTGGCCTTGTCACAAGCCCTCGTTATTCCCCACCTCATGAGCATTTTTGGAGGACAGTGGCTGAACATTACTCTTACCCAAAGGTTTAGACGCTTTCTTTTCACTTTCGGATTTTCATTTTGTTCTGGATTGCCGATCTCATTTTTTTAAAATAAAGCCATGATATAATATTTAAAAATATACAACAATTCCAACTTGTCTATCCTTCCAGAATACTTTTCCTTGGACATTTAACTGCTCCAACATGACCCCCTACAATGTTGCAGTAATCCCCACCAGATCATAATCAATTTCTCTCGTTGTGCTCTCAGCTCATCAGTTGTATTCAAAATGTTGCGTGCTTTACGGTTCCATGTTATTCAATAAACTTTCGTGATTTGTCTTTCCCATTCAATATTCTCTTGTGCACTGGCTCCCTGATATCACCCAACACACTCGTTCTCATCTTCCATATTCTCCATTCTTATTTGTTAATCGCTGCTAAAGTTGTGCCTCAGCTCTACCATTTACTATAAATTTCAAATCGCATTTTCTTTTACAATTCCTTCCCTCACTGGGAAGGATTGGCCTTGTCTGTTGATCCTATTAAACTCTACTTACTGCTGACTTTCCGACCTGTAGCTTTGTTTCCAGCTTCCTGTCTCATTGCTTTATATCTACCGGAGATGCAGCATCAAACCTCCCTGCAAAAATGTTAGTGCACCTCCAGAGAAAATGCAACCAATCATTTTTTTTTCACAGTTCCCACTTGCACTGGAAGAGACGCCACTGATCCTAAAACCTGAAACCCTCCTCCTGAACGAGATGTTTCGTCACATATTCAACTGTACTATCGTCCTCTTACTTATCTCCATTCTACGTGGCAAGGGCTGTCACGCAATGCCAAGATTACAGCCGTGGAGATTTTGCATTTCAACTCCGGCCGAGATCCCTTAACATTCCTTGCAACATCTTTTCACTCTTTCTAGCAATGTGATTGGTACCAGTGTGTACCACGACAGCTGGCTGCTAACCCTCCCCATTCAGTATGTCCAAAGCATGCTGGGAGACATCCTTGGCCGTATAACAACCACCCTTCTTATGACGAAATTACAGAGTCGTAAAATTCCTCCCTTATGGAAACAGGACATTTGGCCAACATGTCCACACTGTCCATCAGAAGAGTAACACATTCAGACCCATTCCCCATCACTATTACTCTGCATTTACCCCTGACTCCTGCACCTGACCGACTCATCTGTGAACAAGATGAGTGAATGTTTATACATTCTGGCCAATTCTACGACGCTATGTTGATGCTGCTTTCTCATAAGAACTACTGAGCATTTCAAGCAAATTATGGTTTTTGCAATAATGATAATTGGGTGTTAATCAAAACTAATGTCCCAGCAGCAGTTTGAAATAATGAGGTTGAGGACAGGTAACAGACCAGCATGGGGTGTCCAGGTAGATGGAATGCTTTGGGGGAAGTGAAGGAGCCCTCGGAACGCAAACATGAGTATTGGTGGAAAAAGTACTCCTGGAGGTGGAGGCGGTGGAAGAAATGTTTGATGTCACCATATAAATTGAATTCATTGGTCCAGGAGTGGAGGTGGATGAAGGTGAGGCCTTTGATGTGAACTGATCATTCGTCCTCAGTGAGGGGGATGTCTGTGGGGATGCTTATAACGTAGTAGGGCGGGGAGCTAAGACCTAGTCTGGAGCTGAATGAGGGGGTGGAGATTAAAACTGGTGTAGGACTGGTAGTCGAGAGACCGAGACTGACAACATTTCGAAGTGATGCTCAACCTGTGCGTCAGAAGGGTGGAAGTTGTGACTGTGGGATCCGTGGGAGCGGAAGTGGCATAATGCGTGTCGTCAGCCATTCTGACGGCGGTGTTCAGGTGAGTGGCTTCAGTGTGTGCAGAGGTGGCAGCAGCAATGAGGGGCAGAAGTGGTGTTTCCGCTTGGGCCTCATGTTAGTTTTGACTGCGGTGGATCTTACTGCGATTGTGGAGGTGGCAGATCTAATAGTGGTTGTGGAGGCAGATGGCTGGCCGGCAGTCTCTGAGTTGACATGGTCAGCTACACCTGCAGGTGGTCGGGCGGATGGGATGGAAGTAACATCATTCTGCGCCATGGTGGAGGTGGCTGAGCAGTTCTGGAGGCAGGGACAAGCTTCTGGAATCGTCGATGAATCCCAACCATTGAGGTAGGTACTTGAAAGTTTATTGTACTTACAGTTTGCGATGTCCAGTGTGGTGTTGTGAAAGTGTTTGTTGAGTGTGCAAATTCTTCTGAGGAAGTAAAACGGAAGAGGTCCTTTACAGTTCTGAGACAGTGTGGCCATGAGCTGAGCCAGGGCTAATGTAGAGAGATTAGATGGAGGCGCATGTCAGAGAGTGTGGAGGTTTTGAATTAGTAGTCGGTACTGGCTATGCTATTCAGATCCAAATTGTGTTGGTCTGAATGTTGTCCGGAGTCCATGCAGGATCAGTCGTTCTGTATTCAGGCACTGAGGAAAGAGAAATGGCTGGGGTATTGAGGTAAAAATGTGATAGCTTTTATCCATGCTAGCAACTTGCTGTAATGCGATGGGAATTATTTACTCAGCCGTCTCCTGTGCAGCATCTTGTCAAAGGTCTTCGTGAAGTCCATATGGGTAGCATCTATTGGCTGTCCCTGATCTAACCAGCTTGTAACTTCTTCAAGACTTCTGGCCGAACTGTCAGACATGAGCTCCTGGATGAAACCATGCTGACCTTGCCTTATTTGATCTAACACTTCCAAGCATTCAGAAATCTCATCATTCACGGTAGATTTCAGGGTAATACTGATTAAAGAGGTTAAATTAACAATCTATAATTTTCCATCCTTTGCCTTACTGTCCTCTTAAACAGGAACGTCATGTTAGCGATTTTCACTCCTCTGGGCGCTCCCTGATTCTAACGATTCCTGAAAGATACCACAAACGCCTCCACTATCTCTCCAGCTATCTCCGTGAGAACTCTGGGGTGTAGTCCATCAGGTCCAGGTGATTTATCCACTTTCAGGTTATTCAGACTTTCTAGCACCATACGATGTCCACCATATTCAGTTCAGCCCCCTCAATCTCGAGATATTATGGCAGATTAGTCGATTCTTCCAGCATGAGGACTGACCCAACATAATACATTACACCAGCCATCTCCTTGTTCCTCATGGCTATCTCTCCAGCATCATATTCCATCAGCCCAATGTCCACTTTTGCCTCTCCTTTTCACTTTATATAATCGAAAAGAAAATCTGACAGTTTTCCCTCATTTACTGGCCAGCTTACTCACATATTTAATCTTCTGCATCCTTATTTCTGTTTTTGCTGCCCTCTGTCGGTCTTTGGAAGCTTACAAATCCTCAGCTTTCCTTCTGCCCTTCACTATATTATGTGCTTTGACTTTTGCTTTTCTGCTATCCTTGACTTCAATGGTCAGTCGTGGTTGCCTCGAACTCCCTGTCCCATGCTTCTTTTTCCTGGGGATGAAAGTCTGTTGGGTTTTGCACCACACCACCTGGTTCTCTGTAACCTACAATCCACAAACCTAACTGGTTTTCTGTGCCTGTTCCTCACTTCCAAACTGATCTCTTCTTATATCAATTTGGTCCAGGACCTCCCCACATATTTTCGAGAGACCACCCATGTCCTTCACATCTTCCTTGACCTCCGATTCACATGGCGCCAACACCTCACCTTAACTATAGACATCCAGTGCCTCTATACTCATATTCCCCAATAAGGAAGGTCTAAAAGCACTCTGCTTTTTTCCTCTCTCGCCAACCTAACTGGACACCTTCCACTAATACTCTCAAACAGTAGGTGGAACTTGTCCTCACGCTAATGAATATCTGCTTTCAATCATCCATTTCCGACAAACCAGAGAGGTGGCTGTGCAAACACTGAAGGGACCTACCAATCCGTGCCTATTCATCGGATGCTTGAAACAGTCCCTCCACTACAATGGCACCAACCTCACCTCTTCCTCCACTACATCAATTATTGAATTGGTGCTGTGTCGTGCTCCCACATGGAGCTTGTAAACTTCATCAACTACATCAAGACCTTCCACCCTGAATTCAAACTAAAGTGGACCATCTCCGACACCTCCCTCAACTCCCTGAATCACTCCGTGTCCATGTCAAGCAACATCACGGACATTTACTAGAATCCCACTGACTCCCATAGTTACCTTGACTACCCCTCCTCCTATAAAATCACGATCCCCTCATCCCAATTTGTCCGCCTCAACCATATCTGTCCCAGGATGTTCAATTCCTCTCCAGGACATCCCAGATGTCTACCAACGATAAAGGTATTAATTTTCCCTCCCAACTGATCAATGGTGTCCTCAATTGCTTCTCCTCCATTTCCAACACCTCTGTCCTCGAATTACAATGCTCCAACGCCAACAAAGATGAAATCCCCCAATCCTCACTATCCATCCCATCAAACTCCAAGTGCAGCCCATTGTCCTCTCTATCTTCAGAACTGACAATCACAGCCCACCACCAAAATTGTATTTCTCTCTGCATGCCTCTCTGCATTCTGCTCTGTTGCTCCCTGGTTATGTCTATTCTCCTCGCCAATCCTCTCTCTACACCTGACATCTTCTCCTGCTGCCTCACGAGGTGCAAAACCTGCATCAGCGATGCCCCCTCATTCCCGTTAAAGACCCCTCAAAAAGATTCCACTTCTGGAAGAGATTTTCTTGCATAACTCGGACATTATTTACTACATCAATTCCACTCAACGTAGTCTCATCAAAATCAGAGAAACCGTTGCAAACTTTCTGAATCCAACGAACCCCACCTTCCTGTGGCCATCCATTTGAACTACCCCTTCCACTCCCCTAATGTCCATTCTGTGCCTTCTCTACCACTTAGAAGGCTATCCGCAAACTAGAGGATTTCCATCTCGGAAGACTACAAACAGATGACCTCAGTGTTGACTTCACCAGTTTCCAAATCTTCCTTCTCCTCACCCCATCGCATATCCACTCTGCTGAAATGGAACCTCCTCCTTCAGGTGATCTACCTTTTCGTCCTATTTCCTACCTATCTTATCCACACTTCCCACCGATCTATCACCATCAACACCTACTTTCGCCAACCTATCACCATTTCACCAAACTGCTCCAAGCAATGACCTGTAAAAGCATCACAACTTGGTTCTCCAGGCAAAGACCTGTAAACCCATCCTCAGTCTGTTGTCCTCACATTGGCTTGGAAACCCTTTCCCAGTCCGCTCACCGAGTCATGGTTTGTAAACCAATCCTCACAATTTTCCCCTAGTTACAACCAGTGAAACATTCCCCAACATGTTACACCGGCAACATCCTGTGAACCCATCCCCACACTGTTCTGCTGGAAGTGCTCTGTGAACCAATCCCCACTCAGTTCTCCTAGTAATGGCTTATGAACGCACTCCCACTTTTTAATCCTAGGAATGGTGCGGAGGCATGGCTTGAGAGATGGAGGGATTCAGATTTTTGGGACATTAGGACCAGTTCTGGGGAGATGGGAATATTCTAAATCCGATGGTCTACTCTTGGACCGGATTGGAACCAATGTCCAAGGGTGTGCTTTTGCTAACGGTTTTGGAGAGGGATTAAAATAATCTGGCAAGGGAACGGGGACCAAATGAGAAGGTTAGCGGTCTACAAGGAGGACTTAAGTCTGTCAGGAACTAGATAATGAAGTTAGTGTGACTAAGTGGAAGAGTGGGCAGGGAGCATATGATGAACACAAAGAGACAGGTGGTCTGAGGTATAGGACGTAACGCAGATGAACTTAGGGTTTGGATTAGTACCGGTGAGTGTGGTGTAACTGCTATTACTGACACTTGGTTGAGGGATGGACATCATTGGCATCTAAACATTGCAGGATATTGATGCTTAAGGCGGGATATAGAGAAAGGTAAAAGTGAGAGGAGTTCTATTACTGGTCAGAGAAGATATCATAACTGCGCTGAAGAAGGGCACTATGGAGGAACTCAAGACGTGAGGCAATATGGACATAGCTCAGAATAAGAAGGGTGTAGTAGCAGTGTTGGGGCTGTACTATAGGCCTTCCAAAAGGGACGGCAGTGGAACCCACCACAAATCTGAAACCCTAGTAATGACGTGCAAACCCATTCCCATTGTGTTCTACGAGCAATGGGCACTGAACAAGCCCTGCATTGTTCCCCAGCAACGGCCAGTGAACCATTCCCACACAGTGAACGTGTCCCCATTCCGTTCTCCTATCAACGGCCTGCGAAACCTTCCCCAATGTGTTCGCTGAGCAACATTCTGTGAACCCATCCCCATGCTGTTCTCCCATCGACACTCTTTAAAACCATCCCGACTGGTTTTTGACCAACATGTCAACCATTCCCCCCTTTGTTCTATTTCGCACTGTGGAACGAAGCTCCGGGAGTTCCTGTAGCAGGGCCACATGAACTCTATCGAGCTGGCATCGCCGAGCAGTGGCCCATGAACCCATCGCCTGCTGGGTTTCCTCACGACGGCCCGTAGAGCCATCTCCACTCGGTTTCAATAGCTATGGCTATTTGAACACATGTCCGCTGTTTCTCCGAGTAACACATTGTGAACTCATCCTCATTTTCTTTTCACAGTCGCGATTTGTGAACCCATCCCACTGAGTTCCCATAGTAATGGCATGTGAACCAATTCTCTCGCTGTTTTCCTTCCAATAGACAGTCAACCTATCCCCATTCCGTTTTCCTCGCATCACACTGTCCACCATTCACCAAATGATCTGCAAGAAACAGCCTGTGAACCATCCCCACGGAGGAAAGGCAACTCTGAGGGAACTGACAGAAAGAGAGATTAGAAGATAGAGAGAGTACAAGAAATAGTCAGAGTAAAATAGAATTGAGCAGGGTCTGTCACACCAGAGGTGAACGGAGAGACACAATGACTGAAACCCAAATCCTGAGCTCGGGCCCGGTCCCCTCCGCTTCTCTGAGAATCAAGATTTGTGTCTGAACCTGTCTCTGTCCAGCTCAGCTTCGTCAACACAAAGACAAGCAACAATATTTTTCACTGTGCTGATTGCCTCTTTTTAATGAATATTTTTATTAATTACAAATTGAAGTCATAGATAAAGTCTATGGAATTGTGCCTTTTCTCAGTGGTCCATGAGTTGAGGAAACCATTGAAATGTGTCCCTGAAATATCCCCCACCCCTCTCCCCCCACCGTGTGATAAGGTAGGATATACCATTACTAACCTCAGTCTGCTACCGTAGCGACAAATTGCTCCATTGCCGAAACATTAACCTGAAATGGGAAAATGCTGGATGGATTGCTTAATGAGTGAGTGTGACTGACTGGATTTGGGTGAAGGGGTATTTCAACACATTCTTAAGCTGCTGTCTAAACTTAGACTGGGTCACGACATAAATCGCAGTGTTTGTGCAGCAACTGAGCAGCTGCAGCATGAAGCCCAATTCCCGCACAAAGGAATGGAGATACACAGTTTTGTTCCCCAAATTCCGCAGCCGGCTCCACTTAGAGTACACCATTAACATTGACCATAACAGGATGAAATTGGCCGAGATCACAAACATAAAAATGGCGGATTTTTTTCGATTTCTCATTTCTGTGTCAGACTGAGTGTCCCCATTGGTGTGAGCGCGGAGTCTCCTGCGGGCTCTGCTTGTCACTAAAATGCGTCTAATGGTGAAAACGTTGAGCAGCAGAATCAGGAGAAATGGGAGAGCCGGGGTGAGAACGTAGTGGAGAAACTTGATTATGGCCCAGGCATGGGCGTAATGAGCAGCAACTGTTACAAAACAAAACCGGGGGTCGTTCCCCAAGCGATATTTAGATGTGAGTATAAAATACCAGAAAATGTTCTTTATACAGCTCAGCGCAGCCACTGCTCCCAGAACCACAGCCGCCGTTTTCTCACTGCAATATTTACTTTTCAGCTTCTGGCAACAAATGGCCACAAATCGATCAAATGTGAAAGTGACGGTAAACCAAACAGAACAGTCAGTGGCTGCATAAAGCAGGATGGCGTGGATATTACACACGGGGATGGACCTCAGGAAATAAAACTGTTCTTTATTAACAATAAGAATGTATCTCAATATCAGGTCGAGGATAATGACCAGTAGGTCTGCCATGGCCATAGCCGCCAGGTAACGTTTGACACATGAAGACAATCCACAATCTTTATAAAGCAGAACATAGATCGTCACCACGTTAACTGTGAGGAAGAAAAGCAAAAAAAATTATACTTCATGCTGGAAGCAAAGTTACCCGTTTGATTGAGGAGCCAATGAAATTTTCAAATGTGTGACCACCTTGAGGGATTTAATAAAATAATTGGAGCTGAAATAAAAAAATTGAAAGGTCTGAATTATTTACACAAATAATAGAAAACATAATAAACCATTCCTCCCGAAACAAAGAGGCACACATCCATGACAGCAGATCATTTCTTGACCATTCCCACACATTCAATCACTCGAGAGCAGAAGCAAGTGACTTGTTTACCGTTCCTTATATGGATGGTGAAGGATTTTCTCGCAGTTCCTTGAAGACAAATGGGAGTTTCACACTTTTGCTTGTTAGTCTAAATTGTGATCGATCATCTATTGTGAAAAAATGTAAATGCAAGGAAAATGTATTCATCCGTTTAACTGTCAGGATAACTTCGACAAAGTGTCTTCTTCTCTCTGCAATGTGATCTCTTTCCTCGGGATTTTATCTTATCTTCAATTAACTGACGGTGTCTGTTCAGAAATCATTCAGGCATAGAATGTTCCAAGGAATGTCCATTGTAGAATGTTCCACGAAATAACTGTTTACAGAGTCATAGAGTTCTACAGCACGGAGACAATTCATTTGACTCAAAATATCCGTCCACTCAAAACCCACTTCCATGCACTTAACCCCCATCCTTCTCATCCCTTCTTATCCATGTATTTGTCCAAATGCTCTTTAAATATTGTTAATGTACCAAGCTCAAGTATTTCAGCTTGCAGATCATTCTATATGCATACCACTGTCTGTCCAAAAGGTTTGCACGTCAGGTTCCCTTTTATTCATTCATTGATGCAAGCATAACAGCAAAGGCCCCTGTGTTATGGACTAGGCCAGACTACTGAATACATTCTGCAGCAGGCAGCCTTAGACCTAATTTCGCAGATTGTTTCGGTAAATGGACAGTGAACATTACTCGGAGTAAGATAGCTGGGTTGACTACTAGATTTAAAAACTGACAAAAATAAATTATTCACAAAATTACGCAATGGAACGCAAATAACAGAATAAACCACTTCTCCAGAACTCAAACTATCCAGCGAGACATAATTATGCCGTTCTGTCCCAGTAAGCGAATTCGCCTGAAAAAGAAACAGAACAAATGCAGCACATGCTTACAGGTTGAAGTTGAAGGGCAGAAAAGAGAGAGAGTTTCCACACAGCTCCCTGTTAAACTTCAAGAACAAAATACTGTTCAGTTCAGGTCAGAGAGCGAAAGAGCTGACCACTCCCCTTTCAGTATACAGTTCACTTATAAAACATGATCACTTTGGCCTGAAATCTCATTGGTTTACATATAAACCAAAGTGCTCTGACAATCATTTTCATCTCTGTACCAAACTTGATTTTTTTTTACTTCTAAAATATACTTTATTCATAAAATATTTTGATGATCTGTACAATTGGTCATGCCATACATATGCAAACCTTCCATTTCTTTGCATACAAAGATCAGAGTTAATCATTTGTACATACAGCTCTGTACGTTTACCAAACATATGTTTAGCTGAGGAGTCAGCAGAGCCCGAAACTGCGTGGGCCCCCTATTCTTTGACAGACAGATGTCACATGGTGGTCTTCACCCACCTCGCCTTGGTGGCAGCTGCCCCAAGCTTCAGTGTGTCTCTCAACGCGTCGTCCTGGACTTTGGAATGTGCCATTCCACAACAATCGGTCGGGGTCAGCAACTTCAGCTGGAAAAACGACAGGTTTCTGACAGACCAAACAGCGTCTTTCACCGAGTTGCAGGCACTATTGATGTGCATCTCAGTGTGCGATCCGGGGAACAGATTGTAGACCACGGAGTCCTGCGTCATGGAGCTCTTCGGGACGAGCCTCGTCAAACGCCACTACATTCATCTCCAGACTTCCTTTGTGTAGGCACATTCCAGAAGGAGGTGTGTGACAGGCTCGTCCCCTCGCAATCGCTTTGACGGCAGTGTGCGGTACGGCAGAGAGTCTGGGCGTGCATAAAGGATCTCACAGGCAGAGCTCATCTCAACACCAGCCAAGCCATGTTGGTGCTTGTTGGAAAGTTCTGGCGATGAGGCATTCTGCCAAATGACTGCTCAGGGAAACGCTAAAAAGGATCCGCCCTCTCATTTTCCCAAAGGGTCTCAAGAACACTACGTGCTGACTATATCCTGATGGACTTGTGGTGAAAGTTGTTTTTCTTCAAAAATGTTTGTACGAAGGACAGATGATACAGAACGGTCTAACTAATTGGAGCATTCCGGGACAGCGAGCCTGGCTCATCCTTTGCAACACCGGGGACACGTAGTACCACAGTGACACTTTGTGTTTGAGTACCAGGGATCCACGTACACCTTGATGCAGCCACACATAAAGGTGGTCAGCAGGATGGAGGTGGCATTTGGTGTGTTTTTCGTCCGTTTCCCGGAGCTTTGTACATCGAGTCCTTTCGGACCCTGGCCATCTTTGATCTCTACACAAAATGGAAGATGGCCCAGGTGACGGCGACGTCACAGGTTCTAGGAATAGGCCACATGTGTCACATGTAACAACACTGACAGTGCCACACACCTGATGACCAGGTTTTTACCCGCGATGGAGAGCGACCATAGCTTCCATCTGCCCAGTTTCTGCCCCACTAACTTGATACCCTCCGCCAAGACTTGTCGCACGTCCCAGCCCATCCAAAGCAAATACTCAGCGCCTTCAGGTGGTCAGTCCTCACGGTGAAGGGGATGAAGGATTGGTCGGCACAGTTCTTGAAGAGCATGGCCTCGCTCTTGCCTCGGTTGACCTTGGCCCTCAAGGCCTGTTCGAACTGGTGACATATGCAAAACAGTGTGTGCACGGACAGCGGATCCGAGCAGAAAACGGCGTCATAACCCATGTACAGGGAGACCTTAACCTGCAGGCCCACGCTGCCAGGAATAGTTATCCCTCTCAGGCTCACATCCTTCGCAAATGGCTCGATGCAGCTGACAAACAGGCCAGGATAGAGAAGGCACCCCTGCCTGACTCCAGATTTGATTGGGAAGCTACGAGATTGGAACCCTTTTGAATGAGACTGCACTGACCAGACTGATCAGAGTCACGTCTGGTTTATTGCCGCTCTGAAAAAAAAGGACACAGTCTTCATTTTAGAATAAAGGTGACTTGCTTTGTCACCTCCCCCTTAAAAAAATGAACTGTCAATACCAAAAGATGGCTTCATTTTAACCCTTGAAAGCCACGGTTCGTAGTTTGAAATCACAAATACAATATTCAAAGTGTAAACATACAAATATGCACAACCACAGGCAAATTCAGGCCGTGGTACACACTGAACCGAATGTCTCTGTATCTCATTCGAATCTGAATACTGCATCGGTAATCACATTGTCGCCATCTGCCACATGCACAATTGTGAAATTGAATGGCTACAACAACAATCTCCATCTAAGTCTGGTATTTTTAACTTTAAGTTTTTTCACGAATTTTAAAGGGTTGCGATCAGTGTATACGATTTTCTCAAATGCATTGCTGGTAATATAAACACTGTAATGTTATAATGCCAATACCGATCTTAAAGTCTCTTTCTCTACCTCTGCTGAACGTTCAACTTCCTGGAAACAAAGACAATGGGTCTTTGAATTCCTTTGTCATCCTCCTGCAGGACCACTGCACCGACACCCACATCACTGACATCGATCGCCACTTTGAAAGGCTTCGTGTGGCTAGTACTGGGGCAGTGGTTAACACAGTTTTTAGGTTGTCAATGACCTTTTGACCGTCCATTGTCCACTGGCACTTCTTGCCCTTTTATAACAATTCAGTGAGTGGAGCAGCAACACTGCTAAACGTTGGCACAAACATTCGATAATTTACTCAACCTCAGGAACCATAGTACTGCTTTTATCGTCGATGGTGTGGGAAATTCCTCAATTATTTTCATTTTCACATATCGTGGCGCCATTTGTCCATGTCCAATAACATGACCCATTGGGCTATGGCAAAATCACTTTTAGCTCGGTTTACCAACAAACCTGCCTTCTGAATTCGATTAAACAAGTTCGAGAAATGCCGCAAATGTTCCTTCCATGACTGACTAAAAATCACCAGGTCATCAATATACAACACACAGTTGGGTTATCCGGCAATGATCTTATTAGTCAGTTTTTCAAATGTGGCTGGAACGTTTTTCAGACCAAAGGGCATGACTTTGAACTGATATCGTCCATTTGGCGTTACAAAAGCTGAAATTGCCTTTTCTCTCTCTGTCAGAGATACTTATCATTAGCCTCTGAGTTGGACCAACTGAGAAATGTAAGCTGTCTGTCCCACTTTTTCGACCCAGTCCTCCAACCATGGAATTGGTATCCATCAGACATTGTAACACCGTTGGCTTTGCGATAGCCCACACATAATTATTGGGTAACCGCTGACTTTGACACCAGGACTATGGGTGACTCACTTCAATTCTGCCATCTTGGAACATGTGCTCTATCTCCTTCTGATCCTGTGCCTACTTTACAGGGTTATTTCTAGAACGTTGTTGCTTAATTAGAAAAAAAATCTCCTATATTTACATCATGCACAATTAGATTAGTACTTCCCAGTTTATTTCCGCATATCTTCCATCGTGACAGTTATAACTGTTTCAGGTCATCTCGATTTTCGTCTGGAAGATAACTCAATAATTTATCCCAATTTTTGACAACTTCCACGTTGTCCAACTTGATTTGAGGAATGTCCCATTTAGAATCATCTGAACTTGGATCCTCCTTCTTTGCTGTAATCATTAACACCTTCTCATCTTGCTTTCCTTCTCTATGAAAATACTATTTTTAGCAAATTCACATGATACACGCTGAGATTCCCTTCTGTCTGGAGATTTTACCAAGTAGTTCACTCACTCAATTTCTTCTCAATTTGCTAATGTACACCTAACCTTGCTTTTAAATTCTCACTGGTTAATAAAATTAATACCAATTCCTCTTAACCAATTGCAAAGTTGTGAATTTGTGATTTCTTATTCGAAACTTGTTTCTTTGTAAGCATACGATGCATTTAAATGCTGTCTAGCCAACTGTCCAGCTCTATTTAATCGTCCTCTAAAATTTGACACATAGTCCAACTGGATGGCCTCTTAATTCTGACTTATTAATTATCTTTAATGATCCTCTTACTTCATGTCCAAAAATTAATTCAAATGGACGAAAGTTGATTGACTTTCGGTGTATCTCCGATTGCGAAAAGTACAAATGGAACTCTCTTATCATAACTATCTGAAAAATCCTGACCATGAGTCCTTAACATGGTTTTCAATATTTGATGCCATCTCTCGAGCTTTCCCTGTGATTGCAAATGATACACAGTATATTTGATTTGCTTTATTCCAAAGTAATCCATATCCTCCTTGAATAGTTTAGATGTGAAGTGTGATTCTTGATCTAACTGGACCTCTATTGGTAATCCGTATTTCGCAAAAAAACAATGTAATTCTTATTCAAACCTTTTAGCTGTGATGTTGCGCAATGTGGTTGCCTCTGGAAATCTAGTCGACACATCCATTATTGTTAATAAATATTTATTCCCACTTTTTGTTTGAGGTCGTGAGTCTACGCATTCAATCAAAACTCTTGCGAATAGTTCCTTAAATGCTGGAATAGGTATTAAAGGCGCAGGTTTTTGTTTACTGCCTTTGGTTTTCCGATTAGTTGATATGTATGATCCGTCTGGCAAAAGTCAACTACATCCCCGTGTAGTCCAGGCCAGCAGAATGTCTTTGTATTTTATCCTGTGTTTTCCTCAACCCTAAATGACTTCCAATTTGTAGCTCAGTCGCCACTTGCAGCATCTCTTTTCTGTACCCTACTGGCAAGACAATCTGATGATTCTCTACCCATTTTCCTGTACTTCAATGTGTGATGGCCTGCATTTCCACATTAAGGCATAATTTGTTACGGAATAACACGCATGAATGCATTTGCTTTCTTTCTTTGTAAATGCCTTTTCATATACCTGTTTGAACTCCTTATCTTGAACTCCTTGTGTTTAGCTCTGCTAAGCTGTAATTTAATCAGTTTAGTAGAGCTAAAGATACTAATCGCTCCTTCTCTGTTCCACTTATCTGATCAAAGAAAGTTTCGGATACCACGAGATCATTATCTGCTCATTTTGATCCCTCCTGCTTCAGATTGTGCCTCTGTGATCTGTGATCACATAATCAGGGAAAATTCCCTGATAAACTTTCTCCAAGTCTTCAGTTGCCTGCAATTACCCTGGCTTTTCAACTAGGGTAGGCTGTCCGCCTACCAGTGAATCAACTATGCCATTTGCAAGGACCAATTGTATTCCTGGAACTGAAAGTTTGGCTAATAGTCCTCCCACAAATTCTCCACACTTCTCTGGACTCTCTTGCCTCACTTTACATAACTGACCACTTGCTGTGTTACAATGGATTTCTGTTACCAGTATTTCTCTGGCAATAGCCTCTCAGGAGTGCAAATCTCCTCATCCTTCAGAATTACAGACTGAGAGGATCGTGTGTCCCTTAATATTGCGACCTCCTTATCTATGACTTTTGGTCTATGTGAATAAACTTTACCCAGGCATGTATTTGTTTTAAGTAGACCTGACACTGTCACATAAATCAACCTTTGATCATGGTGTACACTCTGAGGCAGTTGTCCAACTTCCCTTGTGCTTTTTGTTACTTGTCCAACAAAACTTCCAGATTTGTCTGGTTTTCCCATGTCTGGCTTTCTCCGAGCCCAACAAGATTATGGTTTTGTTTGGCCCACATTATTCTAATAAAATCACAGGAGCTTTTTTATTCCTTTGTCCCGCTCAAGCGTGCCATTTTTTTTAACCCAGTGGTAAGTTCAAGTTATGATCTTCACTGAGATCTACCTTTCCCTTTGCACGTGAGGATTTCTCTTTGCCACAATATGTATCCGTCATGGACTGAGTTAGATTCAGGAAGCCAAGTCAAGTTTCATGGATCAGCTCATAATCATCAACCGCTTCAGCTGCTAACTTTGAATCTCTGCTCTTCCACGTGAGTTCGCAATACTTCAGTCAATCAATTTTGAGTTTTCCCAACATAATTACCTCCCTATGTTTGGAGGACCAGTTCCAATATCGTACAGCCCTTCTTCGAGGACCGCAGCTTTCCCCCAGACATGATCAACGATGCCTTACACCGCATCTCCTCCACTTCCCGCTCCTCCGCGCTTGAGCCCCGCCCCTCCAATCGCCACCAGGACAGAACCCCACTGGTTCTCACCTACCATCCCACCAACCTCCATGTACAGCGTATCATCCACCGTCATTTCCGCCACCTCCAAACAGACCCCACCACCAGGGATATATTTCCCTCCCCTCCCCTATCAGCGTTCCGAAAAGACCACTCCCTCCGTGACTCTCTCGTCAGGTCCTCACCCCCCACCAACCCAACCTCCACTCCCGGCACCTTACCCTGCAACCGCAAGAAATGCAAAACTTGCGCCCACACCTCCTCCCTTACTTCTCTCCAAGGCCCCAAGGGATCCTTCCATATCCACCACAAATTCACCTGCACCTCCACACTCATCATCTATTGCATCCGCTGCACCCGATGTGGCCTCCTCTATATTGGGGAGACAGGCGGCCTACTTGCAGAACGTTTCAGAGAACACCTCTGGGACACCTGGACCAACCAATCCAACCACCCCGTGGCTCAACACTTTAACTCCCCCTCCGACTCCACCAAGGACATGCAGGTCCTTGGACTCCTCCATCGCCAGGCCATAACAACACGACGGTTGGAGGAAGAGCACCACATCTTCCGCCTAGGAACCCTCCAACCACAAGGGATGAACTCAGATTTCTCCAGTTTCCTCATTTCCCCTCCCACCACCTTGTCTCAGTCAAATTCCTCGAACTCAGCACCGCCTTCCTAACCTGCAATCTTCTTCCTGACCTCTCCGCCACCAACCCACTCCGGCCTATCACCCTCACCTTGACATCCTTTCACCTACTGCATCTCCATCGCCCCTCCCCCAAGTTCCTACTCCCTACCTTTTATCTTAGCCTGCTGGACACACTTTCCTCATTCCTGAAGAAGGGCTTATGCCCGAAACATCGAATTTCCTGATCTTTGGATGCTGCCTGAAATGCTGGGCTTTTCCAGTAACACATTTTCACCTCTGATCTCCAGCATCTTCAGACCTCACGTTCTCCTCCATGGTCAAAACCAATGTGGTGTACAAAGTCTCATGCAAGGACTATACAAAACACTACATAGGAAAAACAGGAAGACAGCTAACGATCTGTATCCATGAACAGCAACTTGCCACGAAACGACGCGATCATCTATACTTCGTAGCCACACACGCAGATGACAAGCAACATGAGTTCGACTGGGACAGCACAACTATTATGGGACAAGCCAAACAGAGAACAGCCAGGAAATTCCTTGAGGCATGGCACTAAGTCACAGATTCGATTAACAAACACATCGACCTGGACCCAATATACCGACCACTGCATTTGACAGCTGGAACTGACAGCCAGGAGCGGCAGAGACAAACCAGTATAAATGCAGCAGGAAACATCACAGAAGCGCTTCACAAGAGGCTCCCAAGCCCTGAGGATGTCACCTAGACAGGTGACGAATTGTCTGCAACACAAATTTCCACCTCTGCTAACAGAACCACAACAAAGAGCACCCGAGCTACAAATCATCTCACAAACTTTGAAAGGTAACTGTCACTGTATTCTTTCTGCCACCTCACACTCACTGTATATCTGGTGTAGCACCTACTCCCGAACAAGGCTCACGATTCACCTCTCTCACTGTTGCATGCAGCACCTTCCCTCTCTCGTCCGTCTCTCTCTCCCTCTCCCTCTCTCACACACACACACACACACACACACACACACACACACACACACACACACACACACACACACACACACACACACACACACACACACACACACGCTCTCCTGCTATCCCATATACTATTATCCCCACAGTAATAACGTGGCTTTGTTTTAACACTGTCGACTGACTCCTTCCAGACAACTCACTATTCCCCTCTCGTCACCTACACCAGTATTAACAGCAGGGCAACCCATTCGCACCTGCGCTCCCTTTCTCCTATTTCAGGAGAAACAGCCTGTAATAGGACAGATACGGCCAAGCTAGAACGTGGATTGCCCGATATTTGTTCCCTCACAACACCCACCTTACCCAGTCATGTGGGGAGGACCCTGGCATGTGCCTGAGAGGACCGGGACATCTCTTGTGGCGATTCTGAAACATCCACAATCCGAGTCAGAAGCAAAGTTCACAGGAGGGCAATTTTCGCTTTGAACCCAATGTCAGATCTATTTTCCCCGGCACAACTTAAAAGCCGTGGCCCTGATGCCATCTCCCTTTTATGTCAAGCTGGTGCAAATGGAATCTCCACGGTCGCATGGTGGGCTCACAAAACATCGTCTCCACTAACTTGCCGGAAGGAAGCACAGTGATTCCCTCCTATATTTCCTCCTGTACACAGTTCGGATACTGAAACTAATCAGTGTTATTTACTGCTCTCCCCACTTGTCGTGACAGCTTCAAAAATCTATGCTCTGATACACCCTGTGCTCCTTCATTCGCTTTATAATGGTACAACCTGTTTTATATTATCTTTGAATTGTTTCCCAATAAATTGCGCCAACTCACACTGTTCTGCATCGATCATCATCTGCCATATAGCGGTATACTACACCAAACTGGAGTGGTCCTGTTGGATGTCCACACTGTCGACCAATCATTTTATAATTCTTCCAAGTTTGGAATCTACAAGCATTGTAATTTTACTGGAGTAGCATTCCATACAGACCAACTGAAATACTGCCACACTCAACCATATGAACACGTGAAAAACTGATATACTCCCAGCAGAGCAACAGGAACATGAAAACTTCCAATGGATCCAGTCAAGGAATGATATATTGGCAACCGGGAAACAGGAAAATTGACACACAGCAGGTAGTGTGAGTGAAATATTGACAAACTCACCGAGGAGCTGGCATCCTCTCCACGTCACCATTCCCGTTAATGTATTCGTGTGTGCATTCTTCTCTGTGCGTATCTTTGAGTGTGTGCATATGTGTGAGAGTGTGGCCAGTCTGGCAGTCTCTGCTTACAGACTTACAATGCCACCCCCTGCTGGCTAGCCCACAATACTGGACAGACAGCTGAAGAGGGTGAAAACAATCAGGGATTTCGAGGGAGAGAGGGTAGGCAGTATCTCATAGCACCGTCATAAGTGACAGCACCATGAGCTCAACCACGGACACATGCAATTACAGAACAGTCTAATGAAGTGAAAAATGTAATTATATTGAAACCCCTCAGAGTGTAACATGGTCATGTGGAATTTTTTTTTTTGTTTGCTCTCTTTGCAATGTGAAGATGAATTGATGTCCTCCTGACACAGATTCAACACATGAAGGAGCATGTCCAATGCAATTGCATCTGCGTGAAGCATTTTGGTAGAGGTTGGAGAAACAATTACTGCACTTTTTCTAACTTTTAATGCTTTGAGATGTAATCTCGAGTACCATGTTGGTAAATGTGAGGTCATCCATTGTAATCGGAATGAAATCTAACTGGACTATTATCAAAGTGGTGAAAAGTTCCAGCTTGCTGCTGTGTAGAGAGAGCTAGGTGTCTTTGTGCACGAATCACAAGCAGTTAGTTTGAAGGTGTACAGGCAATTAAGGCAGTGAAAGGAATATTTTCTTTCATTGTGAGAGGGATAGAATTTAAAATCAGTGAGGTTATGTTGCAGCTTCATATGTTGCTACTGGAGTACTGTGTATAGTTTTGGTATCCGTACTTCAGCAAGTGTCTACTGGCACTGGAGGGAGTGCAGTGAAGGTTCAATGTGTTGATTATAGAATTGAAAGAGCAGGATTATGACTAGTGATTGAGCAGACTGTGAATATATTCAATGAAATTTTAAATAATGACAGAGTAAAATCTTGGGGAAGCACATGAAATTATGAGGGGAATAGATTAGATCGAAGCAGAGAAGTTGTTTCCACTGAAATGTGAAACTAGATCGAGGAGATATAGCTTGAAAGTAAGCGGGAACAGTTATAGGAATGTTTTGAGGATGAATGTCTTCTCCAAAAGGGTTGTTAATCGGCGAGATTCCCTGCCCAGTGAAGCAGTCAAGACAAACTCAAAGATTTTTTATCAGCAAAGGCATGTCGAATTTTGAACAGTGAAGAAATTACGAGCTATGTGAGCAGGTGAGTAAGTGGAGCTAAGTCCAAGAGTAGATCAATCATGATCTTTCAAATGATGGAGAAGGCTGAAAGATCCAACTTGCTTTCAGACCCTCCATGCATCTACTTCTCACACTTACCACCTATCTTCCCCGCACTCACATCACCACCCTCCTATTTATCACTCACACCCCATTCCCGCAGCGCAACCACATTCCTGGTGAAGACCTTCTGCCCGTAACCACCGACTACCCTGCTCCTCGAATGCTGCATGACATCTTGTGCTTTTCCATTTTTCGAGTCTGACTCTGCAGCATCTGCTGTCTCACATGACCAGATGACCTACACTTTTGTTCTTATGTTCTCTTCCAAGTTATCGTGGGAAAGATGTTATTTAAAATCCTGAAGCAAACCTATAGTTTCCATCCAGGCTTGCAGTGTGCGTGCTCATCTCATTGTGCTAATATCACGTGGATAACATTGCAAGAAATTGGACAAAACTGCCCTCAGTCAGCAAAGACGTGGTTCGAAGAACGAAGCAACACTGATAATATGTCTTCTGGAAAACGATCTGCTGATTTGCACTGGCATTTGGTTGCCAGCAATACTTTAAACACAGAAGGGAGGGAGGGAGAGAGAGAGAGGGAGAGAGAGAGAGATTTTGATCCTCATTTCAGTGGATTCACTCTCACTACAATCGAGAAACAATTTTAGAGACACGAAGACTAGAGGATACAAAAAAATAATTCTCTAAGACACACACCACAAAGACAGATGGACTGACAAAATCAGTCAGGTATGTAAAATCAATGACTGCAGATGCTGGAAACACAGCCGACTGAACCTCTGTGCTCTTCCAGCACCACTAGTCCACAATATGCCAAAATCCGTCATACAGAGACAAAAACAGTTACACATCCAAAGGCACAGACAAAGACCGATATAGATATACATTCACGCAACTAAAACCACACTGACTCACACAGACACTCACATGCACACACATTAGGGTAAATACTTATTCCGAACAGTAGGGTGACGTTTGCTCAGCCACAATCACATCATCCATGAACATTGTGAACGGTACAACAGACTCGAGGGGCTAAATGGCCAGCTGCTCTTCCTAAACCATGTGTTGTCCTCTCTCAACCCCACAGCACTGTGACATACGTAGAGGAAGATTCCATTCAAGCACTCAGGATTGTTATAATGAGACGGACTGACCATTCTTTCCCTCTAAGGAATTAAACAAGAATAGAATAAAATGTTTCATTCTCTGATAGCATTGCGATACCCAGGACCAACGTTTCACAATTCTACATTGATGCACAAAAAGAGGGGCTTATTCATCGTTAGCCTAACGGAATTAGAGACAAGAGATTAATGTTTGTTTTCTGTTTGCAAAGCTGTAACTCGTGGAGTACCGTTGAAATCAGTGTGAGGTCATGAATGATTTACAACCTACGTCAATTATGTTATGAAGGAAGTGATTGGAATAGAGCTCATTTAGTTCATACACCAAGATAGTCATTCAATGCGTTGGCAAGAGGAGGCAGATTACCAACAATGGGATCCAGCAGTGGAGACGGGTGCGCAAACCTTTATCCGAAACAGCCCACTGTCATACAGCCTATTCCTGTGTGATAGTGAGATCCTGCATGTACATTCCGTTGTTAGTATTTACTGCGGTGAATGACATGGAAGCAGGGTAATGCAACGAAATACGTAGTGATGTTTTGGAAATAGTCCACATTACGTGCTGCAGATCTTAAAATTTATTACAGAAATGAGGAGTTTGTCATATGAAGGGAGATTTGCCGTTGAAGAGAATGAGATATCGCATTGAGTAGTTTAATATTTTAAACACGAATGACAATGTAGATGTGGAGTTGAAATTTCTTCAAATGGCACAGTCTAGAACAAGAGATCACAGTTTCAGGATAGGGTGAGGCAGATTTAAAAGAGTGATGAGAACTCACTTCTCTCATAGGGTTGTGTATCTGTGCAATCCACTGTTCCAGAATGCTATGGATGCTGGGCACGGAGTAAATGAAGGTTTGTGAAGAGTGGGCAGGAAAGTAGAAAATAAGCAGAGGTGACATCATCCATTAACCACGACCTCTGAATGAAACTGTGACCCTCATCGACACTGGCAGCGCCATACTTATCTTGGTGTAAAGCTGCAGATCGTATTGAAGGAGGTGACACCGGTCTGTGACCAGCCCTTTGTTCAACAGGGTCCCCTCACACTCTGCTTGGAAAGCTGTTCTTGGAAAACCCTATGGATGCTGGAGATCCCTTCCCCAGCTCCTTACAACACGCTGCCCGAACTGCAACACCCGCCCCCGCCCTGCGCGCTGTGTCAGGGAGTGTTTTACATGTTGCAGTATCCCTACTCTTTGAACTGCTCTTGTAGCCATTGTCTATACGTGCTAAGTCCAGTTGAGTTTGTGGTCAATGGTAACCACAATGATGTTGACAGTGTGGGATTTAGTAGAATGTCAAGGGGCAATAGTTAGAGCCTGTCTTCTTGGTGATGGTCATTGTCTGGCATTTCTATGGCATGGTTGTTCCTTGCCTCTTATGTCCCAAGCCTGGATATTGTCCAGGTTTTGTTGCATTTGGGTATCTGAGGAGTCGCAAATGGTGCTGAGCATTGTGCAATCATCAGCAGACATCCCTACTTCTGACCTTAATGCAGAAGGAAGGTTATTGTTGAAGCAACTGAAGATTGTTGGGCCGAGGACAGTACCCTGAGGGACTCCTGCAGAGTTGTCCTGAAGCTGATTGCAGCAGATATCCCTACTTCTGACCTTATGCCAGAAGGAAGATTATTGATGAAGCAACTGAAAATTGTTGGACACTTCCCTAAGGGACCCCATGCAGAGATTCCCTGTAACTGAGATGACTGACCCTCCACACCACAGCCATCTTCCTTTGCGCCATGTACGACTCTGACCACGGGAGTGTTTGCCCCTGACACCCATTGATTCCAGTTTTGGCCACGGATCCTTGATGCCAGTCTCGGTCAAATGCGGCCTTGATTTCCAGGCTTGTCACTTTTACCTCAGAATTCGTTTATATTTGTCCAGGTTTGAACTAATGCTGTCATGAGATCAGAAGCTTTGTGACACTGGCGCAACCCAAACTGGGCGTCACTGTTGCTGAAAAAGGTGTGACTTTTGATTGCACTGTTGATGACCCGTTCCATCACTTTACTGATGATTGAACAGTAATTGACCAGGTTGGATTTGTCCTGCTTTTTGGTGCAGAGGACGTTATTTGACAGTTTTCCACATTGCCGGTTGGATGTCAGTTCTTTAACTGCACTGGAAGTGCTGGGCTATGTGAGCAGCAAATTACAGAACAGTGCTATTGCAGCGACGTTATCAGGGTCCATTGCCTTTGCAGTATCCAGTGTCCCCAGCTGTTTCTTGATATCATGTAGACTGAATCGAATTGGATGGAGACTGGCATCAGTGATGCTGGGAACCATTGTAGAAGCCCGAGATGGATCATCCACTCAGCACTTCCGACCGAAGATTGTTATGAATGTATCAGCCGTACCTTTTGCAAAGCTATGCTGGGCTCCTCCATCGTTGAGCATGTGGGTATTTAAGACCAGAAAACCATAAGACATAAGGGTAGAAGTGGATTCGGCCAATCGAGTCCACTCCGCCATTTAATCGTGGCTGATGAACTTTTCAAATCCACTTATCCGCATTCTCCCCGTAGCCCTTAATTCCTTGTGACAGCAAGAATTTATCAATCTCGGCATTGAAGCCAATTAGTGTCCCGGTCTCCACTGCACTCAGCGGCAATGAATTCCACAGGCCCACCATTCTCTGGCTGAAGAACTGTCTCCGCATTTCTGTTCTGAGTTTACTCCCTCTAATTCTAAGGCTGTGCCCACTCTTCCTTGTCTCCTCATCTAATGGAAACAATTTGTTAGCCTCCACCCTTTCCAAGCCATGTATTGTCTTTACGGTTCTATTAGATCTCCCCTTAACCTACTAAACTCCCATGAACACAATCCCAGGATCCTCTGCCATTCCTCGAAAGTGAGACCTACCATTCCACGGATCATCCATGTGAATCTCCATGGACACGCTCCAGTGCCAGGATGTCCCTCCTGAGGTGTGATGCCCAAAACTGGGAACAGTACTACAAATGGGGCCTAACCAGAGCTTTCTAAAGGCTCCGTAGCACATCACAGCGTTTATATTTCAACCCTCTTGAAGTAAATGACAACATTGCATTCGCTTTCTAAATCACGGATTCAACCTGCATGTTTACGTTAAGAGAATCCTCGACTAGCACTGCCAGATCGCTTTGTGGAGCCGGCTCCTCCATTGAGTTGTTTAATTGTCCGCCATCATAATGTAACGAGCCTACACAGCCTGAACACGACGGTCAATTTATCATGGACAATTCAACTAACCAGCGCAAATTTGGATTGTGGGAGGAAAGCAGAACACCCAGAGAAAACCCATGCGGTTTGGAGAGAATATGCAAAATCCACACAGATAGTCACCTGAGGCTGGAATCGAGCACGGGTCCCTGGCACTGTGAGGTAATAGTGCGAACCACTGAGCCACCATGTCACCCCAAATCTGGGCTGAACTCTTATACTTCATGGTACTATCCGGCTAAATGGTGACAAACAGCGAGATCTTGCAGTGCAAGCTTTGTTTGCCTTGAAACTGGTTTCGCAGGTTAACAGATTAGCAAAAAAAAATCCCTTTTGTACACTTGCCCGTATTGGTCAGTGCTTTGTGAACAGAAGTTGGCAGGTCATGTTTTGCAGCTGCACAGGACATTGGTTAGGCTCATTTTGGAAAACAGTATTGAATTCTGGTTTCCCTTATTTCGAAATTATGTTGTGAAACTTGAAAGGGATCAGGAAAGATTTGAAGGAATTTTTGCCAGGGTTGGAGATTTTGCATCACTTTTAAAGCAAAATATGTCCTCTCAAATCCCCATGTCTCCCTGTATGCCTGAACACTACTTCCAGCAAATTATCTCCAGTAATTCCACTAACTTTTCAATAACACGAGTCAGTCAGAATCCTTTGAGCTTAGTCATTTACAATAAAACTCAAAAGCTTTCCTCGTCTTTGTGACCAGACGATCAGCCGAGAGGGAGAAATAAAGAATTCAGTGAACAGGCGCAGACCAATTCTAAAAGTTGCGCCTCAAAGCTGTTTGAATCCCCTATCCATCATGGAGCACCACATGGGAGAGACCAGCAAAAGAACAATCACCCAATACGCACTATTGCATTGTTTCTGAGCTTCATAACGTCAGCACCAAGCCAAACACAAAGCAAAAGAAAGATGCAAACACACAGAAAGATTCAAAATAAAGATGGCAAGTGATAATTCGTTCATTGAGAACATATGGGAACATCGAGAAATAAGATAGAGGAGTGCGACAAACTGGAGTGTAAAGACACTGGTGAGTCCAAACCACAAGAATGACAATCTCGATTAAATGTATTGCCACACCAGCTGAAAAGGTTCCTTTCCTCAATTTCCAAATCTGACTGACAGCACCAGCTCACACAATATAAACTTGGACAAGATGATAGCCCAGCATGAAGCGCTGTACAGCATACGTCAGTTTATTGCTCAGTGAACTGGCCTATGTGTCCAGGACTGGGAGCATTAAAACGTGGAAAATATAATATTATAATGCAGTACAGGCCCCTCGGCCCTCGATGTTGCGCATTACAAACCTTTGCTAGGGTGAGGAAATAGGCAGCCATGCGAGTGACAGTTACTTGGGGTCCCACAAAGTAATGTCTCTACATCTTCATTGTACCAGAAAAAAGACCAGCGGTTTTATGTTGGTATGTGTGTTAGATTTGAATATCATTGTTTGAGAGATTACATGCATGGAGGAAATCAGTTCCAATATGAACAACTGGCAGGGGTTTTGGTCATCGACAGAGAGAAACGAAGAGATGATTCTTTGGAAGAGCATGACACTATGCTTGAGAATATAAAAATAAAATCGTTGCTAGACCCAATGCCGATATCGATGAGTGTGCACAGCAGTGATGAGTAGATGGAATTTTGGGATGAGTTCCGATTCGAGCCATGAAATATTGACTCAGATTTGCTTCTGCAGGTTGAAGCTGGGAGTGTCAGTGCCAGATTATTGACATGGTAAAGTCTGTATTTTATAGCTGAAGATGCCTCAGCAAATGGAATGAGCCAGCGAGGTATATGCTGAACGCTTTTGGTGTTAACGTTAGGAGTGGTCATGGTACGATGTCAGGAATCAGCTCATGACCAAGAGATTACCACAGCACAGACTCGTCCATTTCGGCCTCGGATATTGACCAGGGATGCGATACAGTCAGAGAAAAAAAATTACAGTGAGTTCCATGCTCCCAATATTTAAATAACAAGGACAGGGATACAACGAATTGATTCAGAAATGAAACTGAGTAGGTCTGCAGTGAGACCTGCGAGGGACACTGTCAGAAGCACAGATAGAGAGAGTGGTTGAACGTTTTCTATTTCAATGATGAGTTTATACTGCGCTGTAGTGTGATTATCTGGATTCAGAGTTTCAGCAGAAACAAAACAGCGGCCAAAGGTATAAAGTAAATGATAAGAACAGTAATAAATTCAGAGAAATAATAACCGGACAGTGAGACTTACCAGAGAAACCAACGATAGCCAGCATAGGATAATAAAAATACTGAATAATGTAAAGTGAACATAGGATCCGGACTGTTAATGGCCATTGATCATAATATGTAAACATTTTCCAGACAAAGTGGGACAAGCTTCTATCCATTATTGTAACATTCCGATCTATTGCTCTCAGGTTCTGATCCATTGTTGGCCCATTCCAATCTAATGTTCTCAGGTTCTAATCCATTCATGGAACGATCCAGTCCAATGTTCTTGGATTATGATGCATTGGTGGAACAATCCAGTCTATTGTTCGTAGGTTCTGATCTCTCCTCCCTATGTCTTTGAATCTGCTGATCCTGATAGTGCTGAAGGTGATGCTCCCTCTCATGATATGGAATAACACATTGAATGGAACCCATTTATCACTAAAAGATGGAAAGCCTCCACTGGGATAATTGGAATCCATGGAGACTGACATTAATCACGGTCTCCGAACAGACATGCTTAGTTAACCTCTTCTGTACAACACTTTTCATTTCACAATAAAAGGGAACATTTACTTAATCTGGATAGAATGTATGAGGATTGCTGAGGGATGGATAGTAAATCAATCAATCTTTTTCATCTTTCTTCTTTGTATGTGGGAGCCGTGTCAGAACACGAGAGGGTTGTATATGTTCCAAACTGTTCATCAAAGAAAGCAGGAAGAAATTAACGGACCAGCTGCATAAAATGACTGGTGGGGACATTTCTTGAGACCATAAATAAGGGTAACACGTACTTTCCTATTTAAGTGCCCAATTAACAAATTATTTCATAACCTTCAGACATCACTCAGACTGCTGCTCTGGAAGAACACGAAACAATTCAGTCCCCATGTGTCATTTGCAGATTTATATGAGGAAGGATTTCAGCCCACAATAGACTATTACCACTGGAAGGGATGGAATGCGAGAATATTGGTATGTAATGTGAAGGGATTTTTTTAAACATAGAGAAGAGTTACTGGAGCTGTACGAGGTGTAACTGAGAGGGCACCTGGAGCACATTGTGTTCTTTGTGCTTCTGTAACAGAGAAAGGAGGGACACCCATCAGCTACTGTTGAACGGCTGCTCATAATCCACGGGTTGCTGAGTTATTTAACATGTACAGTCTGTTACAAAGAGCTGTGAGGAGGACATCAGCTTCTGTAATCTGTCACTGGGGCAAAGGATGACGTCATTCCATTTCCTCAGTTTGTTTCAGGGGAAGAGAAGGAATCCATTTAGCCTCTCAAGTCTGTTTCAGAGGAAACAACCAGATAATTCAGTCGCTCAAGCCTGATACAGGAGAAGAGGGTGAGGCCTGTTAGTCTCTCGATCTTGTTACACAGGAACAGGACCAGATCATTCATCCTCTCCAACCTTTTACAGAGGAATACAAGGTCACCGTCTATCCCTCGAGCCTGTTACAGAGAGACAGAAGGAGGTCATTTAAATTTTTGAGCCCGTTACTCTGCATTTATTAGGTGCAAAATAGTTATGGAAGAAAAATCGTCATCGTCGAGGCTATTCTTCGGGTGGAGGATGATGGCCTTTGTTCCGTTGATCGTTTTATGGGCTCTCAAGTGGATTATGAATCCAATCTTGGCTTTGAAAGTTCTTCCACATTCAGGATATGTAGTTTCATATGGCTGAGCCTGGCCTTATTTACACATCTCCCAGTCAGTATATAGTCACAAAGAGCCTGGCATAATTTAAACATCTCCCAGTCACGAAATATCACATCAAACAGCGTGGAGTCATTTACACACACACCCAGTCAGTGTAATGACGTTATATGTACAAAAAAAATTAACTTTTACAGCTCAGGAACAGGCCCTTCGGCCCTCCAAACCTGAGAAGATCCAAATCTCTCCTGTCTAAATCTGTCGCCCAATTCCTAAGCATCTGTAGCCCTCTGCTCCCCACCAAAACATGCATCTGTCCAGACACTTCTTAAAGAATCTACCATGCTTGCCTCTACCACCTCTGCTTGTAACGCGTTGCAGACACCCACCATTCTCTGTGTAAAGTACTTGCCGCGTGTATCCCGCTTAAACTTTTCACCTTTCACCTTAAAAGCATGACCTCTCTTACTGAATCATTCACGCTCGGAAATCGCTTTCTACCCTGTCTATGCCCTTCATGATTTTGTCGACATCAATCAGTTCCCTGCTCAAACTCCCTTTTTCGAATGAAAATAATCCCAACCTACTCAACATCTCTTCATGGCGAGAACCTTCCATACCAGGTAACACTCTCGTAAACTTGCTCTGCACCGTCTCCACAGCGAGCACATCCTTTTGGTAACGTGGAGACCAGAACTGTACACAGTATTCTAAATGCAGACGGAACAATGCCTTGTGCACTTTTAGCATGACTGGTCAGCTCTTATACTCAATATCCGAGGGTGGCAAGCATGCCACATGCCTTCTTGACCACTTTATCCACCTGTGCAGCAACCTTCAGGGTACAATGGACCTGCACTCAAAGATCTCTCTGCTCAACAACGTTTCCCAAGGCTCTTCCATTCATTGTATAATTCGGTCTGGAATTAAACTTTCCGAAATGCATTATCTCACATTCGTCTGGTTTGAACTGCATCTGCCACCTTTCCTCTCAATTCTCTAGCGTATCTATTTTCACCTGTACTCTTTCACAGTTCCTCGTGCTTTCTGCTCCTCCACCAATGTTCGTGTCGTCTGCAAACTTGCTGAGCTTAGCAACAGTGCCCTCTTCCAGATCATTGACTCATATCACAAACAACAGTTGGGCCAGCACTAATTCCTGTGCAATACCACTGGTCAGCTTTCTCCATTTCGAGAAACTCCCTTTAACTACTACTCTCTGCCTCCTGTTGTTCATCAAGTTCTTTATGCACGTAGCTAGAACACCCTGAACACCATGTGACTTCACTTTATCTATAAGTTTACCATGGGAAAATTATCAAACGCCTTACTAAAGTCCATGCATAAGACATCAACAGCCCTTCCTTCACCTTTCAACTTGGTCACTTATTCTTACTGTAACCGTGACCTCATGTACAGACCTCCCAGTCAGAAAGAGTAATTGTAAAAATATTCACAATGAGCATCGTCTCAGTTACACACCGGCCAGTCAGTATACTGTCATTATAAGCAGTCTCACAGTGAGTGTGGCCTTATTTGCACACATCCCATTCATTAGTAAGTCAATGAAAACATTGTCTCAATATACGCAGGCTCACGTATTCACCTCCTTGTCGGCATCATGTCACTGTGAATAGTCTCACAATGATGTCGGACAAATTTACACATCTCCCGGTCAGTATAATGTCACCGTACGCAGTCTGATACTGAGCGTGGGCGTATTTTCTACTCCCAGTCAGTATACTCTCACTGTAAACAATCTCATGTTGAGGCGAGCATCATTAAAATACCTCCTAGTCAGTATAGTGTCATTGCAAACAATCTCAGCATGAGCTTGGCATCATTTATACACCTCCCAGTCAGTACAATGTGAATGTATACGGTAGCATACTGAGCGTGGCCTCATTTATACGCCTGCCAGTTTGTATAATATCACTGAAAACAATATCACAATAAACATGTCCTCCCACTTCGAATAATTTCTCTGTAAATAGATTCGCAGTGAGCCTGGCATCATTTACATACCTCAGACCGTATAATGTCAGTGTAAACATTCTCACAGTGAGCCTGGCCTCATTTGCAAGCCTTCCAGTCAGTATAGTGTCACTGTAATCCGTCTGACAGTGCATCTGGCCGTTTTCACTCGCCTCTCAGTTAGTATAATGACAAATCAAACATTCTCACAGTGGGCCTGTCAGTGTTCAAAACTCCCAGTCAATGCAAAGTCACTTAAAACAGTGTCAAAGTCGGCGTGGTCGCATTTACACACCTCCCAGTCAGCAGAATGTCTGTGCAAACAGTCTCAGACTGAGATTGACAAGATGCAGAATAAGTGCATAATTTCTAACTTGTAACCTTGCTCTAAGTCTGCAGTAGTCACTAGAGTGGCTTCTTTCTTAATTGTACGATTTATTGAAATCAGTCTCTTGATTAAATTTAAAAAATATAAACCATAAATACAAAGTTGGCGTGGAGTACAGCACTTCAGAGCAGAAAATGGGACTATTTTCTGGGTCTGCATGTTGTGAGCGAGCAACGGTGGCATGAAATGGAGTGATATGCTCTTCCTTTTGGATGTCGGAGTTCAGGGAGAGTTCCCATATGACTGATGATTATGTCTGCAAGAAGTGCTTTTGGTTTCAAATCCCATCGGATCGCATGGATGGGTTGGAATGACATTTGTCGGCAACATGGAATTCACAAGAACTAGAGTGTTGATGGATGGCAGGTACAGGAAGGGAAGAAAACGCAGATACAGTCAGGTGGATGGGTAAATTCTAGAAAGGTAGGAGGAGTACTCAGGTCATGCATGTTCCTTCTGTGGCTATCTCCATCTCAAACAATTACGTTGTTTAAGAAAAGGTAGGGGGATATACAGTCTTGGGGAATGTAGCACGAACAGCCAAGTTTATGTTTTCAAGGCAGGGGGCTCTCACGTAACGAGGGTACGTCGGGTTTCAATTGATGAAATGTGATTGTAGACAAACAGAGGTTTCCCTGGCCAGCAGTGAAAAATCAAAATACTGTGTTGCCTCCCTGGTGCCATGAACAAGGATATGTCGGAGAGGGTGCAGAATGTTCTCAAAGGTGAGAGGGACCAACTAGCGGTCATTGTATTGATTTGAACAGAGTACAAAGGAAGGGAAAATAATGAGATCCTGAAGGGGCAATATACATAGTTAGGCGGGAATTTGGAAAAGAGATTCTCAAGTGTAATAATATATCGATTACTTTAGGGTAGGAATGGAAGGATAGATTAGCTGAAGGCGTGATTGAGGACCTGGTAAAGAAGAGAAAGGTTTACATTTTTGAATCATTGGAATCTCTTCTCGGGTAGATGCGACTTGTACAAGAAGGATGGATTACACCTGATTTGGAAGGGGACTAACATACTGGTAAGGAGATTTGACAGAGCTGCTCAGAAGGATTTAAACTGGTAAGGTGGCGGGTGGGTGGGGCCAGGGGAACAGTGAGGAAAGAGATCAATGTGAAACTAATCCAGCCATGAAAGTGAGTGAACCAAACAGGGTAGGAAGTAACAAAGCAGAGAAGAAGGTAGGACTGATAAAATAAGCTCAATTTATTTCAATGCAAGATAACACAGAAGGCAGATGACGTCAGGGCATGGTTCGGGACATGAGCCTGGATACCATAGCTATTACAGAGATGTGGCTCAGCAATGAGCAGGACTGACAGCTTAATGTTCCAGTATGCAAAGGATAGAGCAAGGATAAAACAGGGGGCGGGGGCAAGAGAGGAGTAGGAGTAGGTGTAATATTTATGACAAGGGAGATTATTACCGTAGTACTGATATGGGGGTGGGTGGGTAGTTGGGATATTCTTGGGAATATATCCAGGGAATTTAGTTGAATGGAACTGAGATGTAAGAAAGGGATCTCACCTTACCGTGTTTGTATTATAGATTCCCTAATATTTAGCAGGAAATTGAGAAACCGCTTGTTTTAAGGAGAGCTCAGTCAGCAGCATAAATGTCGTTTGGTTATGGTCTAGGATTTTAACTTTCCAAACATAGTTTTTGGTAATACACGAGTGTTAAGTGTTTAGTTGGAGAGAAATGTGTTAACTATGTTGAAGAAAATGTTCTGATTCAGTTTGTGAATACACCTGCTCGAGAAGGTGCAAATCTTGGCCTACTGTTGGGAAATAAGTAATGTTCGGTGACTGAGGAGTCAGTGAGGGAGCACTTTGAGGCCACTTATCATATCTCTATCAGTTTTAAAATAGCAATGGAAGAGGGTATATTGGATCTTAAAGTTGATGTTTTAAATTGTAAGTAGGCTAATTTGGACGGTATAAAACAAGAACTTTCAGAAGTTGACTGGGAGAAGATGTTCGCAGACAAATTTGGGCTGGAAAATGGGAAGCCTTCAGAAATGAGATAACGAGATTCCAGAGACAGTATATTTCTGTCAATACTGAAGTTGTTACCTAGTATTGTGACGAAACGTCTGAAAATGGACCTTATAGCTCGGGGAGCAAACCTAAACCGAGAACCTCAACCTGAGTAAGAATATAATTAAGAGGAAAACAGGAAGGCAAAATGCGACATGAGATGTCTTTGGCAAATAGGGTTAAGTACAATTAAAGGGTATTTTATAAATGCATTAAGGACTAATGGATAACTAGGGAGAGAATAGGGTCCCTCAAAGATCAGCAAGGCTGGCCATGTCTGGAGCCACAGGAGATGGGGGCATATTAAATGAGTATTTCGCATCAGTGCTTACATGGAGAAGGACATGGGAGGTATAGAATGTGAGGAAACAGATGATGACTTCTTGAAAAATGTCTACATTGGAGAGGAGGAAGTGTTGGATGCCTTAGAACGTATCATGATAGATAAATCCCTCGGACGTGATCTTATGTACCCGAGGATTCTGTCGGAAGCTAGGGCAGTGATCGCTGGGCCCCTTGCTGAACATTTGTATCATTGATAGTCACAGGTGAGTTGCTGGAAGACTGGAATTTGCCTGACGTGGTGCCACTATTTCAGGAAGGTGGTAAGGAAAAGCTAGGGAATTATAGACCAGTGAGCCTGACATCAGTGTTGGCAAGTTGTTGAGGAGAATCCTGAGGGACAAGACTTACGTATATTTGGAAAGGCAAGGACTGATGACGGATAGTCAGCATGGCTTTGTGTGTTGGAAATCATGTCTGACGAACTTGCTTGAATGCATTGAAGAAATAACGAAGAGGATTGACGAGGGCAGAGTGGTGGATGTGACCTATATGGACTTCAGTAAGGCGTTCGACGAGGTTCTTCAAGGAAGAGTGTTTAATAAGTTTAGATTTCATGGAATGCGTTGACAACTACCCATATGGATATAGAACTGGCTCGAAGGTAGAAGGCAGAATGTGGCCGTGGATGATTACTTTTCAGACTGGAGCCTGTTATCAGTGGAGTGCCACAAGGATCGGTGCTAGGTCCACCAATGCTCATCACTTATATAAATGATTGGGATTTATTTGAATAAACAAAGGAATTAGTAAGTTTGCAGTTTGACACCAAAAAAGGACTTTTCGTGGACAGGGAAGAAGGTTACTTCAGAGTACAGCGGGCTTTTGATCACATGGGCCAATGGGCTGAGGAGTGGCTGATGGATTTTAATTTCGTTAAATGTGAGGTGCTGCATTTTGGAAAGGCAAATCAAGACAGGATTTATATACTCGATGTAAGGTCCTATGAAGTGTTGCTGAACAATGAGACCTTGGAGTGCGGGTTCATAGTTTCTTGAACGTGGACTTGCAGGTTGATAGGATACTAACAAAGGCGTTTCGCATTGTTTTCCTTTATTGGAGCGAATATTTAATATAGGAATTGGGAGGTCATTTTTCAGGTGTACAGGACATTATTTAGGATTCTCCTGGAATAATGTGTGCAGTTCTGTTCGCTTTCCTCTTCGTAGCATGTTGTGAACGTTGAAAGAGTTGAGAAAATACACGGGAACTAATGTACTATGCAATATTCACAAGATCTGTTATTGTCTGCAATACACACAGGGACTTCTGTTCTGTTTCCTACGCTCAGAAATTGCAGCTTAGCTTGGCATACACAGGGATTGTTGTTCTCTATAATATGGTGATCCCTGAAATATAGACAGAAAATACTATTCTCCATAATATAATATTGTAGGTCAAGTGATAGCTTCGTGAGTGTTATTGCTGGACTGTCAATCCAGAGACCCAGGTAATGCGCTGGGGACCCAGGGTTAACTCCTGCCATGGAATTTGAATTCAATACAAATCTGCATTAAAAGAATAATGATGGCCATGAATCCACTGTCGATTATTGGAAACTCCCAGCTTGCTCACTAATGACTTTTTTGGGAAGGAAGCTGCCATCTTCATTTGATCTGGCCTCCATGTTTCTCCAGACCAATGGCAATGTGGTTGACTCCTAACTACGCTTCATTGCATTCAATCAAGTTCGTTTTTAGGGATGCGCAATATACGCTAACCTCGCCAGCATTGCCTTCGTCCCACAAATGTATAATAAAGGTCACGTTTAACAAGCTGGAATAGAAATGATGGGCCAAAATGCTTCTTCTGCACTGTAACACTACTTTGTTTACTACTTATGGTCCAACGTGCCATAAATTCTGCAATTAATATGGAATAGATTTGCCCAAAAGGTGTGGTGATGGAGTTCTTAATAGGACATGTGCCAAAACTGGGCTTTTGAAAGATGGGTTTTGTGCACGAATGAAAGTTTGTTAAATCTGAGCTGTTATGTCTTAAAGGCAAACAAATTTAAACGTTTAGAAAGAGATTAACGTAACTCACAAAACTTGTAGCCTCTCTGTTTCATCTATATTTTTAAGACAACAAATTTGATAAACTGTATCCCAAACGATAATCCCAACATTTCCATTAAACTGTGACAGGAATGTGAATCACATACAGGTAGAAATCTGAAAGAAAAACAACATTGTAAAAGGTATTGAAGCTTTCTATACAAACTCGGAAGATGATGCAAGTTGGCTTGGCCATCATTACCATGGAGATGCAGCAAAATGCGTTTGCTGTTCATGTTAATCCTCAGGCCAGATCGGTGTCTTTGATTGGTCAGGGTGTCACCATGGGGATGCAGCAGAGTTTGGCTGTTTCCACAATGCTGTTCTTTTTCCACAATGCCGTTCTTATCAAATAATTAAAATATCTGTAAAAAATTCCTTCTGCCTACATGAGCCATGTGTATTTATATTTGCAGCTTCTATTTCATGCACAAATGCATCACGCAGCCACCTCGGTTGTTGATCATAAATTCGTTTCCATTTTCAATCTCAGCAAGGCTCATTCTATTTAGTGACTGATTTCCAAAGCAGAATCACGTCTATTGAGTCTTATAAGCATTGCTTGTTTGTTCACGGGCAGGTTGATGTCAGGAGAAAATGGTCAAATTGACATGTTAATGTTTTGTGATACGGCTCACCAATCGTCAGGATGTCGGGCCTACATATCTGATATCTCACCAGCACCGAAACCCATGTCATGGGATTCACTAATGATTAGCTTATTGGACTTGTGCAAGTGCTTACCTGCCTATTGGTGTCCATGATAAAATTTGGTCTCACGGTTCACTGCACCCACCAATTATAGGTTACGTTGGACACACAAAATTGATATCTCTGTTACATCCTATTGTATCCATGATTGACAAATGCTTCGTGAAATTGTTGCAATTATATCCAAATGTGGTTTCCACATTCGCAGTGAAGGATTCCTTCACGTCCATTAAGATCAAAGAAAAGCGACAGATTGAGTGTGATAGCATGCCCACGTGTACTTTGAACACTGCCAGCTTAGTGACCAGTGTACAAGTTAAAAGAAATAAAATCTAGACGTTCCATTTGTGCTTGTTTCATCAAACATTATCTTCTTTCTTTTTAACCTTTCTGGAGGTATGATGACTCAGCACTCAGCACTGCACCCTCACAGCACCAAACTTGTGGGCACCTTCATGAATATGGACTTTACCATCCTTCAACTGTGCAGTCTTGATGTTGAGATAGGGTAAATCAAAACTAGTTCTTGTGATAAAGAATTCCCTGATGAAATCATTACTCAACGGACATCACAAAAACTCATGAAATGGACTGTTTGCACTACTTTATCTCGGGGCAGTGATTTATCTAGTTTATTTTCTGGGAAGGAAAGTGGCATAGAATCATTGGGTCATCGAGTCCTCAAATGCAAATGCAGCACCTTCGGTTCATACTGGTCCATCACGGCCAGAATTGACAATCTATGCCAACCTCATTTCCTTGTGCTTGTACAATTTCAAATTAAAGTTTTACTATCCGTGTATTTGTCCAAATGCTTTTTAATTGATCTTAAAATACTCACCTCAAACACTTTCGCTGGTAGTTCCTTCCGAATGTGAATGCCGTCAGTGTAAACGCATTTCCCCTCTGCTTCCCGTTTATTCTTTCCAATCTAAACTTCAACTGATATCCTCTAGTACTCGATTCAAAACCCCTGGGCTAAAAGACAGTGCATTCATCCTATCCATGCCTGTCTTGACTGCATCCCTTGAGTCGGGCAAAATCCTAGTAATGTTTTATTTTCTGTTGTATATCCGGTTTAACAACATCGTTCTGATAGCAAGGTGATCTAAATTGAACACAACATTCCTAATGCGGCCTCACCAGCGTTCTGTACAACTTGTTGCGACATAAGGTAAAGACTTCTGATAATTTAAATCAGAAATACAGAAAAGATTCACCCCTTGCCGTAATCTATTAAATTTCAAGAAACAAAGAAAAATTGTAAAGTAAAATTAACAACTTTATTTTTTTAAGCCTAACAGAGAATAGTTAGCTAACAACGATTCACAACTCCTTTCTCTAAACCCATCTTTTAATTACCGCTACACTACTGAACAGATGAAAAGAAATCCCGTGTACGATTTACAAAAAAAATCAGCTTATCCGATTGCTCCCTATTTAGTTTCCTCCCTCTTCTTTTCTTATCTTCAGAGATCCTGCTTCACAGGTCATTGACACTTTTAAGAAAGCCGTCCTGCAGGCAGTCTGCATTGTTCTGTTTTGGTTGGTGATCTTTGCCGGTCTGCGTAACTGTTCAAAATCTCTAACATTTATCCCTCAAAGCATCAGATCTTTTCATTTGCTTTAACATTGTTAAAATACTTTTGGTGTTTGGTATCTTGGGGTGTAATTCGAACTACTTGAATTTGAGTTTGTTTTTGTATCCAGGTAACACAGCTCTTAGCTAGTTGTGTGAAAAAAAGTGTTACATTGTTATCTTGTTCGGAACACTGTGCTCGCCAGAAGGTTCAATTCCCTTAAAGGTACAGTCCACCCATAACCTTATAACACCGCACCCTTTAAGAAAAGAAAAGGTCCTATTCTTTAATCAGATTGTCAGAACATGCTGTTATCTTTAACCTGAGTTCACCTTAACATACATATATGGGAACATGGTATAAATGCAATTCTCATCCAAACTTTACCAGATAACTCGCAATAATACATCTGCAATTGCATTCTTACAAACCACAATATGCACAATGTTTACAATTAAAAACAAAACAATAGATTAGGTTAGATACCTGAAAGCATGGAAACAGTAACATAAGACTCGATAGAAATAGTCTCATATTCTTGTCTTTAAAGCGTTATAAGAATGTAAGAGGATTGTGATCCGTATACACAACCATCTCCGACTCATTGTTCATGACATAGGCATTAAAATAGTTTAAGGCCAGTACCAAACTCAATAGTTCTTTTTCAAACTGGAGCATTTCCTCCGGTGGATATGGAATGTTCTTTAAAATGTAACAAACTGGCAGTTTACACCCATCCCCATCTTCTCGAGCAGTGGAGCTCCAACGTCTATGTCACTGGATTCGATGGCAACTGCAAAAGATTATGAAAGGTTTGATGATGCAAAAACTAGTTTGGTGTCTAATATTGCTTCAAAAGGGTCCAGGAACTATTCTGTCCAACGAAACTCTATGTTCTTCTTTAGAAAATCAGTGAACAGTGCCACGACTCTGCTGAAGTTTGGAATAAACTTCCAATAGAATTCGCTGAGTCCTTACAATCGAAGCACCTCTTACTTTAAGGTTGGTCGAGGAATTTCCACAATGGTCTTCGTCTTTGCGTTCAGTGGGGTCAAATCTCCCTGACCGATATTATGGCGCTAGGACGTCACCTCTGCTTTTGGGTATTCAAATTTTTAATGTTTATCACCAGTCAAAGTTCTCGTAGTCGTTCAAGGAGCTCTGCCAACTATATCATGTGAACCATCCAGGACTAACTAATGATCACTACATTGTCCAAATGGACTGCACAATTTGTTAACCCAGTCATAAATCTGTTCATGATTCGTTGGAATTTGAGAGGCGCGTTCTTCATTTCAAAGGGCATCACTTTCATTTGATGCAATACATTGGCGTTATAAAAGCAGAAATTTGTTTCGGCTTGTCTGATAAACGTGTATGCCAGTAACCACGAATTTAGTCCTATTTGCTGATCGAACTGACTTGTTTAACTTTCTCGATACTGTCCTCCAATCTCGAAATTGGATATGAGTCGAATTTTGTAACCACATTGACCTTCCGATATCCATGCAAAATCAATGGGTCCTGACCGGTTTTGGTAAGAACTGCACTCGCCCTGTCTTAGTCCGATGTGGTCCTCATCGAGTATGACCTCCACATGCATCTGGACATGCCTGGCTTTGAAATGATTAAACGAATAGAGTTGTTGTTTTATCGCAGAAGCATTCCTTACGTCTCCTTCCTGTACAATAGCATTAGTCTTCCTCATCAGAATCTTACATACGTCCTTATGTTGCAGTAACTAACCTTTTAACTGTGTTCTATACTCCTGAGACACATAGTTTACTACCCTATCCCAACCCTCAAGGACGTCTTCATTTTTAATCTATTTTGGGGCACATCAAAATCCACATCATCTGCATTTAATTCCTCATTCTGCAGTACAGTAACTAATATCTGTTTCTCCAGTGATTTCTCTCTAGTATAATGCCGTGTCAACATGTTCACATGACACACGCAATACTTCCTTTTCAATCTGGCATCTTTACGAGATGGTTCTCCTGTCTGAAACTTTTCTGAATTTCATAGGGAGCACAAATCTGTCTTCAAAGGGATCTCCTAACAATGGTGCAGTAGTTACACATTAACCTCTCGAGAAAACGTCCACGTCTCTGAACTTTTGTTTGCCACATGTTTCATATATATTGTTCCCTCTTTAGGTGCTAATTAGCTAATTCACCTACTCGATTTAGTCTCGCCATCCCTGCCACTGCATAATCTATTTGTGTGATATCCGAATGCAGTCCTATCAATTTATCTTTAATGGATTTGAAAGGGCCTCTCACTTCATGCCAGAATATTAACTCGAAGGGAGTGAACAGAGTAGATTTGTTTTGGGCATCTCTCATGGCAAACAATTCGAATGGGATGCCTTTATCCCAATCATTTGGTAATCCTGAAAGCATGCTCTCAACATGGTCTTCAAGGTTTAATGCCACCTTTCTGAATCTCCCTGGGATTCAGGATGATACGCACTGAATTTAACGTGCTGTAACCTATTTATCCATAACCTCCTTAAAGAGCCGAGTATGAAAATTTGATTCTTGGTGCAATTGAATCTCTCTGGATAGCCCGTACCTTGTGAAGAAAGAGACTAACTCCTCTACCACCATATTTGCCTTGATACTCCGCAGTGGACTTGCCTTCAAAAATGTGGTAGAACATTCATTGTGTTTGATAAGTACTGCTTCTCAGTTTTAGATGTCTGGAGGAGACACACAGAATCCATTATCACCTCCATGAAAAATTCTTCAATTGCAGCAATTGCCAACAAAGATGCTGGTTTTATTAGTGCCTGTGACAAACCTACAATTTGGCATGTATGACATGTACAGCAAAGGTTAACCACATCTTTGTGCATTACAGGAAAATACATTTTTTTGCAACTTAGCCTGAGTTTTTTCTTCAGCTAGCTAGTTCATGCGACACATCTAGCTCTTGCTGCCTGTATGCCACCAGTAACACAATTTGGTACACATCGGCCCACTTCTCTGCAGTAACCTGCCGTGCTCTCCATTTTCATCTTAGGATTCTATATTTCAAATAACAACACGCAGGAGTATTCTGCGCCTTCGTTTCGGAATATACATCCACGTATATAGCTTGCATCCTCTCGTCTTTCTGTTGCAAGTCCCTTAACCTGTCAGGAATAAACACTTCTATCTGATTCACTGCTTGTTCAGGATTTTGTTCCTGTACTTTTGCTTCTAGCAGCGTGTATACTCGCTGAACCTCAATTCCTTCATCTTTCCCTTCAGTTTTTGCTTCTTGCTGTGAGTTATGATGTTGGGATGTTAAACTACATAGTCTCGGAAAATGTCAGAATTTTTCTGTTTTAACCCTCCAGTTTCTAGGTCTTCCTTCGCCTTCTCCACAACAAGAAGTGTCGCTCTCACTTTGGACACTGTTAAATCATTCTCAAGAACAAACTGGATTCCTGGAACTGACACCTTGTCGATCACACTAATTGCTAATTCCTTAGTCTTGAACTGGCCCACCAATCTGATCTTAGACAGGGTAACGCTTTTCTAAGATTACCTACAGTGCGGAAACAGGATCTTTGGACAAACAAATCAACACCGACGCTCTGGAGAGGAAGCATCCCAGATCCATTTCTCTCTGACTAATGCATCTAACGCTATGGTGAATTGAGCATGGCTAATTCACCTGATTTGCACATCTTTGCACTGTAGGAGGAAACCAAAACACCTAGAGGAAACCCACGCACACATGGGGAGAATGTGCATTGTCCATATAGACCACACATCCCCAAACTAGAAACGAAGCCAGGTCACTGGTGCTGCGAGACAGAAGTGTTAACACCTGAACCAGAGCGCGCCCCACGGTGAAATTTCGATTAATGTATCCCACAAATTACCACTCTGTCGGGTAACAGATCAGAAGGAGTGCACATTTGCTCATCTCTTTATGTTTAAGACTGGTGAGATCCTGCGTCTCTCAAAATTATAACTTTTTGCACATCATCCTTGTTTGTTCTGAGTAAACTTTCCCCACATCGGCGAATTCTTTATAGAAATCAGGTACTTTCTCGAGTCCCAGCCTCTGCCGACGCTGTGCACTCTCCTGCAGGTCCTCGGCTCTTCACTGATTTTACTTTACTACTTGCTCACTCTCTCAGCAGAGAATGTAAGGGCTGTTTGGCAGTGGGTGCTTGAAGGCTCGGTGACGTTTGTTTAAAGGTTTAAATTTGAAAGATTTTAAGAAAAAGCGCGGTGCGGACCCGGAAGCTGGTGTAGCGCAAGCTTACCTGGGTAAGTTGTTTCTTTTTCCCCTATAAAGGCGCGCAGGAGAAGAACCCGAGGCACCACAAAGGTAGAGCCTCCCACCGCCCTCCTCCTCTAACCTAATAATAAGACCCGTTGTGGTAAGAAGGTAAGTGCTGCATTTTGCTTATTCTTGTGTTTAGACCGAGTTTTTTTTTAAGGTTACTTTTAGAGGATGGCAGTGAAGGCAGTGCAATGTTCCTATTGCAACATGTTTGAGGTGAGGGATGCCATGGTAGTCACTGCTGATTACACTTGCAGGAAGAGCACCCATCTCCAGCTCCTCCTAGACGGTGTTAGGGAACTGGAGCTGGAGTTGGATGAACGTAGGATCATTCGGGAGGCAGTGGTGGTCATATATCGGAGATTTAGGGAAGTAGTAACTCCAAAGATTGCAGACAGATGGGTGACAGTGAGGGGGACTGGGAGGAAGCAGCCAGTGCAGAGACCCCCTGCGGTTGTTACCCTCAAGAAAAAGTATACCGTTTTGGATACTTGTGGGGGGGGGGGAAAACTTACCAGAGGTAAGTAATGGGATTCAGGCCTCTGGCACGGAGCCCATCCCCGTTGCTCAGAAGGGAAGGGAGGAGAAGAACAGAGCAATAGTTATTGGAGACTCGATAGTTCGGGGCACAGATAGGCGGTATTGTGGGGGCGGGGGAGGAGACACTCACGTTTGGTATGTTGCCTCCCAGGTGCAAGGGTACGTGATGTCTCTGATCGTGTTTTCCAGGTCCTTAAGGTGGAGGGGGAGCAGCCCGAAGACGTGGTCCACATTTTGGCACCAACGACATAGGTAGGAAGAGGGATGAGGGTGTTAGGCAGGCTTTCAGGGAGCTAGGTTGGAAGTTCAGAGTTAGACCAAACAGATTTGTTATCTCAGGTTTGTTATCCGTGCCACGGGATGAAAAGTCGAAGAATAGGGAGAGGGAGCAGATAAATGCGCAGCTACAGGGATGGTGCAGGAGGGAGGGATTCCAATTTCTGGATAACTGGGGTTCTTTCTGGGGAAGGTGGGATCTCGATAAACAGGATGGTCTACACCTGAACCCGAGCAGCACCAGTATCCTTGGGGGGAGCTTTGCTAGTGTTCTTTTGGGGGGTTTAAACTAACTCTGCAGGGGCATGGGAACCTAGACTATAGCTTTAGGGTGCAGGACCTGGAGTGTAGGGAGGTTAGGAACATGGCATCAATCTCGAAGGAGGGTGGCTATAAAAAGGAAGGTGGCTTGAAGTGTGTATACTTCAATGCGAGAAGTATACGAAATAAGGTCGGTGAACTTGCAGCGTGGGTTGGTACCTGGGAAGTTCGATGTTGTGGCTATTAAGAAGACATGGGTAGAACAGGGACAGGATTGGTTGTTGCAGGTTCCAGGGTTGAAAAGTTTTAATAGGGTCAGAGGTGGGGGTAAAAGAGGGGGAGGTGTGGCATTGCTTGTCAAAGATAGTATTACAGCAGTGCAAATGACGATGGATGAAGACTCGCCATCTGAGGTAGCTTGGGCTGAGGTTAGAAATAGGAAAGGTGAGGTCACCCTGTTAGGAGTTTTCTACAGGCCTCCTAATCGTCCTAGAGAAGTAGAGAGAAAGGATTGTGAGGATGATTCAGGAGAAGAGTGAAAGTAATAGGGTGGTTGTTATGGGGATTTAACTTTCCAGATATTGACTGGGAAAGCAATAGCTCGAGTACGTTAGATGGGTCGGTGCTTGTCCAAAGTATGCAGGAGGGTTTCCTCACACAATATGTATACAGGCCAACAAGAGGTGAGGCCATACTGGACTTGGTTCTGGTAACGAACCAGGCCAAGTGTTAGAATTGGGGGTAGGTGAGCACTTTGGGGACAGTGACCACAATTCGGTCACTTTCAGTTTAGTGATGGAGCGGGATAAGTACGCACTACAGGGCAAGTGTTAGAGCTGGAGGCAGGGAAATTATGATGCGGTGAGGCATGACCTAGGATGTGTGGCTTGGAAAATTAAGCTTGAAGGGAAGGGTGCAATTTATATGTGGAGCTTATTCAACGAGCAACTATTGAGTGTCCTTGATAAGTATGTTCCTGTCAGGCAGGGAGGAAAGGGTCGTGTGAGGGCGCCATGGTTTATAAGGAATTGGAATCCCTTGTTAAAGGGAAGAGGGCGGCGTATGTAAAGATGACGCGTGAAGGTTCAATTGGGGCGATTGAGAGTTATAAGGTAGCCAGGAAGGAACTGAAGAGAAAGCTAAGAGCAGCAAGAAGGGGACATGAAAAGTACTTGTTTGGTAGGATTAGGGAAAACTCAAAGGCTTTCTATCGGTATGTCAGGAATAAAAGAATGACTAGGGTAGGAATAGGTCCAGTCAAGGATAGTAGGGGGAAGTTGCGTGTGGAGGCTGAAGAAATTGGGGAAACACTGAATGAATACTGTTCGTAGTATTCCCTCAGGAACAGGACATTGTTGCCGATGTAAATATTGAGTCGAAATTAATTAGAATGGATGGCTTTGCGATATGTACAGAAGAGGTGTTGGAAATTCTGGAAAGGGTAAAAATAGATAAGTCCCCTGGGCCTGATGGCATTTATCCTAGGATTCTCTGGGAAGCAAGGGAGGAGATTGCAGAGCCATTGGCCTTGATTTTTATGTCCTCGTTATCTACAGGAATAGTGCCAGAAGACTGGAAGATAGCAAATGTGGTTCCCTTGTCCAAGAAGGGGAGTAGGAATAACCCGAGTAACTGTAGGCCAGTGAGTCTTACCTCTGTTGTGGGCAAAGTCTTAGAGAGAACTGTAAGGGATAGGATTTATGAACATCTGGATCGGAATAATGTGATCAAGGATACTCAGCATGGATTTGTGAGGGGCAGGAAGTGCCTCACAAACATTATTGAATTCTTTGAGAAGGTGACTAAGGAGGTGGACGAGGGTAAAGCGGTAGATGTGGTGTATATGGATTTTAGTAAGTCCTTTGATAAGGTTCCCCATGGTAGGCTACTGCAAAAAATACGGAGGTATGGCATTGAGGGTGAGTTAGAGGTTTGGATTAGGAATTGGCTGGCTGGAAGAAGGCAGAGGGTAGTAGTTGATGGTAAAGGTTCATCTTGGAGTGCAGTTACCAGCGGCGTTCCGCAAGGATCTGTTTTGGGACCATTGCTGTTTGTCATTTTTATGAATGATCTGGAGGAGGGGCTAGAAGGTTGGGTGAGCAAGTTTGCGGATGATACGAAAGTCGTTGGAGTTGTCTACAGTGTGGAAGGATGTGGCAGGTTACAGCGGGATACAGATAAGCTGCAGAGCTGGGCAGAAAGGTGGCAAATGGAGTTCAATGTAGCTAAGTGTGAAGTGATTCACTTTGGTAAGAGTAACAAGAAGATGGAGTACTGAGCTAATAGTCGGATACTTGGTAGTGTGGATGAGCAGAATGATCTTGGTGTCCATGTACACAGATCTCTGAAAGTTGCCATCCAGGTAAATAGTGCTGTGAAGAAGGCATATGGTGTACTGGCATTTATTGGTAGAGGAATTGAGTTTCGGAGTCCTGAGGTCATGTTGCAGTTGTATAAGAGTCTGGTGCGGCCGCATCTGGAGTATTGTGTGCAATTTTGGTCGCCATATTATAAGAAGGATGTGGAGACACTGGAACGGGTGCAAAGGAGGTTTACCAGGATGATGCCTGGTATGGTTGGAAGATCGTATGAAGAAAGGCTGAGGCACTTGGGGGTGTTTTCATTGGAGAAAAGAACGTTTAAGGGTGACTTGATAGAGGTGTACAAGATGATTAGGGGTTTAGATAGGGTTGACCATGAGAACTTTTTTCCAGGTCTGGAGTCAGATATTACGAGGTGGCATAGCTTTAAATTAAGGAGTGGTAGGTGTAGGACTGATGTTAGGGGTAGATTCTATACTCAGCGAGTCGTGAGTTCATGGAATGCCCTGCCAGTAACAGTGGTGGATTCTCCCTCTTTATGGGCATCTAAACAGGCATTGGATAGGCATATGGAGGAAAGTGGGCTCGTGTAGCTTAGGTGGGCTTGGATCGGCGCAACATCGAGGGCCGAAGGGCCTGTACTGTGCTGTATTTTTCCATGTTCAATGAAACGGCACAAATTGAAAACTGATAACCCAAATATCTTCTGTTATTCAAACCCGACTGCTTTCCATGACATAATGTTCCTAATCACAAATCCTGGCAACAATCCTAAGGAACACTCCCTTTGCACAAAATGTCAAATGAGACAAACGTTTGCAGGTTACGAATTTGGAAGGGTAGTAGGAGAGGGAGAGCTCTCTAGTTTCAGCTGCGAATCTGAACTCAACTATTCACTCAACTGAACTGCCCTGTTAGACAAGTGGTCATTCCCCTTTGAATGCACTGATTTTCTTCAGAAACTTAAATATACTTCTGCCAGATATATTATTCTGTTCAAGGTTTGTGCGAAGATTTGTGGCTCGGGTGCTCGTTGTTGTGGTTCTGTTCGCCAAGCAGGGAATTTGTGTTGCAGTTGTTTCGTCCCCTCTCTAGGTGACATCCTCAGAGCTTGGGAGCCTCTTGTGAAGCGCTTCTGTGATCTTTTCTCCAGCATGTATGGTGTTTTGAATCTGCCGCTTCCGGTTGTCACTTCCAGCTGTCCGCTGCAGTCGCCTGTTTATTGTGTCCAGGTCGATGTACTTGTTGATTGTATCAATGAATGAGTGCCTTGCCTCCAGGAATTCCCTGGCTGTTCTCTGTTTGTCTTGTGCAAATCATGAGCAAAACCAACGTAGATGGTAAAGTCAGAAGGGATATGGATCAGGTGCTGGCAGTTGGGAGTAGATTGGGGTGGGACAGATGGTCGACATGTGCATTTTGGACAAAAGGCTCTGCTTCCGTGCTGGACATCTCTATGAATCTATGACTCTATGACTATGCGAAAAAAAAAACACATATTGTTTTATCACTTTCCCTTTCAAGTGTTAAACTTGATCGGATTATGGCAATGGGAAAATCGTACCCCACACCTCCGACCTCGGTATCATATCTTCTGCCATTATTCTGTTCAGAGTCAGAAACATTACGGATAAGTATGTTACTGCGGGCAAGCACGTGGCTGGAAGTAAGCAGAGTGAAGTTTAGGTGAGGTTTATTTTAGATAATGATAAATGATAATCAGAAAAAACGTGAACTGAAGAGCCTGTACTGTGCTGTACTCTTCTCCATTCTATGTTCCATGTTCTATAGTTCTGCTGAGCAATGCTACATGGCAAAGCTTTCACTAACTATAACCTTTTCTTCGTGCTCTGTGTGGGCCAAACGAGCAGAAATGCATGAAGTCATGAATAATACCAAAGACACACCTACTGTATGTGTATATGTTCACTGTCTGATCTCTGGTTAATTTCAGTTCTGCAGACAATGATTTTCGTTCTCCCAAATGGACTGAGTACCTCCCAGGAAGCTGCGTGCGTGCCAGGTGCACTTCCTTCTGCAGTTGCTGCTCAATTTGTACATGTGTCCGGGGGGTGCTGTCGGGCAGCAGATATTAATCTGCCCAGAGCAACCATCAAAAGAAAAAAAATGACTCCTTTACACGAGGAAAAGATTATTGTTAGTTTAGACCAACCTGAGTCTGCAAATCAATCCACTTGTGGAGCTTTTTATATGATATCAGATCTGTAAATCATAAAATAACGATAAGAGTAAGAGAGCTCGAATTCCAGCATTACACCAGTGAGTTGTGACTCATCATGTCTTGAAATAATATCTAAAGCTACAGTCACAAAGAGCATTGTGGAAAATCCTTCGGGAATACTCTACTCAGACTGTTCACTTCATTCAAGCAACAAGTGCATATACTGAAGACACCTCAACATGTTGTAACAGACTAACACCTGAAATGAGGAGGCTGCCTACTTAGGAAACTTCTGTCATGCTGTAGAAAGATGCGTTCTGACTGAAAGATAAATGCCATTACAGTGTCTTAATTGAAACATATATTATCCTGAGGGACTTTTGAAACAATAAGAGCGAAGAGGACGTTATAATCACAAGTGTATAAAGTAAAGAATCACACAGTTTTGGAAGTTAGGGTGAAATAAGTGAAATTATTACCATCGAGAAAGATGTATCATTGGATTTGTCTTTCTAAAATATACTTATAGTGTTTTACGAATATTGTTAAAGGGACCTGGAGATGAATTCGAGTTAAGCCCGTGGATGATTTTTTTATCTTGGGAATCGGGTATGTGGTTTCCATTAAAATGTAACAATGGATGTTGTATGCACTCTAAGTGTTATGTTACTTATTGTTATTCACATGAATGTGCATCCCACGGTGGAACTGGAAAACATTGTCTTTCAACCATTGTAAAACTTAACTGATTAATTTCAATTCAAATTTCACAGCTTTTTCAAACGCTTCCTCTGAAATTTCGACATGTATGCAGACACACTGTTCAAGTTTCCCGTTGAAGTAGGCAAAATTTCTTTTCATATATCTCCATATCTTGTCAAAAAATGTTGCTGTGTTTTAACTTCACTGTTTAATGTTATTGTGAAAGAAAATATACACATCGCCATTCCTTGCAAAACAGAATCCCACAGCTTCTGTCAAGGTGTTTGCATGCAATTCATTCACATTTCACTAACCTATGTTATATATTAACTATCAGCTCGTTCTTCAAATATCTCGCATTATTTTGATGCAACTCCTCAGGCTTAAGTAAGTCATAATTAACTATACCTATTGTATTGCTTTTCTCCAATAATTTTAAAAATCAATCAAATCACCTACGTAATTTTTTCCATTGTGCAGGATCGCAAGATCCAGGCATTGCCTCAATTGTTCAATAATGTTCCAAAACATGAGTGACTTAATTTCTCATGAACTTTGAGTTGATCCTGTTTGGCCGTTATTTCATAATTTTAACATGGTTTTAACTCCCATGCTTCTATATGATTTCTTTCGCTGAGCACTCTAACCACTCGATACATATTAATGAATTGATATATCCGTAAGAAACTGACATGTCAGACCACCAAAGACAAGTTCCATCACGAAGAAATGGAGAGCAAAACGATTCCTGTGATTTTACTCTTCAGCATATCCAGCAAGTACGTTATTTTGTGGATGGCGTATTTTAGTATGTCTTATATTATAGCATACAGGAGCAAATGCAAAGGATTATAAAAATTCCGACTTACATTGTAAAGCATCGATTTCATGCTGTGCAATTTAAGGTGCTGAACATGCCTATTTATATGTGGAGCAACGCAGTGCAAGTTTGGAGAGCAGCTCAAGAATGCAATTGACTGTCCCATCAAATCAGTGTTTCGACGATTTAAGAAACAGGGCAACTGAGAACATGGAGAGGATTTTTCCCAGTGTTTTTAGTCCATTAAAGTCAAATACACTGCAGATTCCCAATTAAATATATGACAAAGAGTTACACAAACCATTAAAGACTTTTGAAGAACACATCAAGCCTTTCGACTACCACTTGCAAAAGTTTCAACAACGTTGTTATACACAAATTAAATTTCGGAAATCAATTGTTTCTATTCAGGCAGTTGTACCCTATGTGACGAAAGATTCTATCATGAAGAACGATTTCTTTCAGCTTCTGAAGTTAATTAACATGCCTGGCCTCTAATCTTTCCTTTTACATTTGCAATTTTCTGTGACCAAGGCATTTGCAATATTACAGTCGAAAAGCGTTGTGCTGGAAACGCACAGCCACTCAGGACGTTACGAGGAACCGGGAATCAATGTTTTGTAATAAACCCTTCAAAAGGAATGAGGCTTTTCCAGCACAGCACTTTTTTGACTCTGATCACCAGCATTTGTAAACGTCACTTTCTCCTTTCCCCCTCCTCGGATGTTGCCTGACCGGCTGTGTTTTCCAAACGCCACACTTTTCGATTCTGATCTCTGGCATCTGCAGTCCACGCTTTCTCCTAGCAGCAATATTACAGTCTTCCGTCTCCAGTGCTCTGGTAAACCTTATTCTCTCAAAATCCTTTAGTGCATTTCATCAAGACTCCATCTCTTGTCTAATTTACAAAAAACATATTTCCTACGGAATTTCACACCTTCTTCATGCATAGATTTCGACACTCACCATGGCCTAGCTATCATCTCGCTCTTTGGGAAATGATCACATTCATATGAATAAAATAAGGAAAGTAATAAAAGGGTTTCTTATCATATAACGCGTAAGAGCTGAACACTAAAAATGCCCCTTAAGAATAGCTGTAACTTCTCATTAAAATGAAAGTAAACCCTGAATGCAAACCTTGCTGTAAGTTAAACATAAAACCAATTTCAACTAAAATCCAAAATGGAATACCTCGTTCAAATTATATCCTGTCCCTCAAATAAATATTTTTCTTCCTTCACCTAGGAACTGTAAATTCATGTTGAACATAGAAAATACATAACACCATCCTTTCATGTCCTGTCAACGTCACTCCTCTCCCTTTGTTGGTCGCTGTCTCACTGAATTACTGTGTGTTGTATGTATTTCTACATGTAGACTTTGGCAGGTGACGCAACCGATGTAAAGGTCATATGTATTGAACAAAGATGGCAAGATATATAGTTAACATATATGCAATGGGAGACAAATAATTAATAATTGACTTATTCCTGTGAGTCTGTCATGGTCAAGTGATTATATCCGAAGGACGGAGTTTTACTGCAAGACTTAACATGCAGTTAATTCGCCTCAGATCAGAGCAAACACAAACTGCAAAAGTATATTATGGAGATGTTCTCGATACTAAACATTGATTTAGTTCCTTTAAAAAAGAACGAGGCCGACATTATTTTCCATTTGTCCACCATTAAGTGTCGTGTGGGTTGTTGTGCTTGGTGATTTTACCTTCCCCTGCACTGGTTGGGACTCTCTGCTTTCCAAGGCTTGGATAAGGCAGACTTTGTCAGGACAATTCAGGATGGTTTGTTGTCACAGGTTGTATACCTTCCAACAAGGGATGCACTTATACTGGAATTAGATTTGTGAAGTGAGCTCGACCAGGTGAGTGAAATTTCAAGGAGGGAGAATTTAAAGAAAAGTGATCATAATATCGTATTTTGTAAGGTACTCTTGGAAAGGGATATTTGCAGTCTTTGGGAGAAGATCAAGGGCAGGCAAATGCAAAAATGTTGGTGGAGAACTGGAACATTTTCATTGCAGATAGCATTTTGAGATTAAATTCTCAGTGGGCATGTGAGAGGGTTTAAAAGGGCAGTTGTAAGACTTCAACAGAGGCACACCCCTGCGAGAATGAAGGACAAGTATGGCACATTACGTGAATATTGGATGAGGAATTTGGAAAGTCATGATGCGGCTTTACAGGGCATTGATTAAACCATTTTTGGAATATTGCTCACCATTGTATTCTCATTTTTAAAAGTGATGCTGCGAAAACTCAAAGCATTGAGAAAAGATTTATAAGTATGGTGCCAGGGTTGGAGGGTTTCAGCGATGGTGAGAGGCTGAATCGGCTGTGGCTGTTTTCCCTGTAGCAACAAATGCGAAGGGTGACCTGAACAGATCCATGAAATCATGAGGGGCATCGATAGTCGTAATAGACAATGTTTTCACTGGGGGAGGGGGAACGAAGTCCAGAACTCGAGAGCATAGGTTCAGTGCGATAGGGGAATGATAAACAAATGACATGAGGAACAATGTTTTCTCGCAGAGGGTTTTCATGTATGGAATAAACTACTGGGACAGGTATGGAGGCTGGTAGAATTACAAAATTAAAAACAGTCTGAATGGCTTAATGAATAGGAAGGGTTCAGAGAGATGTGTGCAAAATACCGGCAAATAGGACTAGACTAGCTTAGGATGTCTGGTCGACATTGACGAGTTGGAGAGCAATGTCTGTTTCCATGGTGCACATCTCTCTGTCTCCATGACACTATGACTTGGGCCTTTAAGAACTTGGGTAAAAAGGAAAATAAATCATATGGAATGTCCAGGACATTGGGAGTTGAAGCCCTTGATTTATATAACATGGACAACAAGCAGAGGGTGGCTTTGGAACGCATTGGTCCAATTAAAGTGGAAGGAGGGAAGATACGTATGGAACCAGAAGAGATAGGTGAGTCCCCGAACATAGTCTGTGTGTTGCGATTCATCAGAGAGATGGAATTAGGGGAGGATAATCTCAGGGAATTGTTTATCGAACTTCAAAGTCAAGTTATGCTTGAAATGGAAGCGATTGATCCTTATGGGAGCTATTCCAGAAAATTGAGGAAGGCAAGAGAGCAAATTTCTGGCGCACACAGAGTCCTCTTTGTATGTTTTTTGACCGTAGGTTAAGTCCCAGAAAACTGGACAATGTCAATTGTTGTTCCATTATTTCAGAAGGTTAGTGGAAGAATTGACAAAATTACAGGTGATAGAAATATTATTGGAACTGATCCTGAGGGACAAGATCTGATGCATTTAGAAGCAAATTAACTTATTCCGAGACAGCGCACGGATTTGAACTGGGAAATCATGACTCAGTAATGGGCACAGTATATTGGGCAGTTGACGAAAACGATTGATGAGGCAAATGCTATTCATGTTGTCGACATGGACTTCAGCAAAGCCTTTGAGAAATTAGGTCATGACTTACTGTTTCTAAAGCTGAAGTGTTGCATTTGAAAGTCCAAGGATAGGTGGAAATTACGTATGGAATGGCAGAACCCTCACGATTATTGATCGGCAGAGTGATCTGTGTGTGCAGTTCCACGGATCGCAAAAGGTGGTAGCACAGGTTGGTAAGGTAATTAAAAAGAGCGACAGCACGCTTGCCTTCACTGGCAGTGGCATTGAACATAAGGCCAGCTACTCTGCTGCAGTTGTATGGAATTACAGTTTGGGCACGCTTGGAATATTCTGTACACTTCCGGTTCCACATTACCAGATGGATATGAATGTTTTGGACAGTGAAGAGAAAAGGTTTACCGGAATGTTGAGTTTTTCTGTTATGGGGTTTTCACCTCAGAAATAGAGTTGGATAGACTGTGTTGCTTTCTTTAGAATGATGAATGGGGAGGAAATACCGGATAGATCTTTCTAAGATTCTAAACTGCATTGGCAGAGTGAAAGCATTCGGCTGGTACCTGTCATGGATGTGTAAATTGTAGGAGACACAGGTTTAAATGATTGTGCGAATCGGGCAGCTTTAAAAGACGTAGTGCAAGATGTAGTGCAACCTAAAAATGGAGAATGTTTGGAACGGGCTGCCAAAAGTAATGTTGGAAACATACACAATAGAAACATTCAAAAAACATGAACATGAATAACAAGAAATTAGAGGAAAGTGTAAACATCTTTCTATGGAAGGGCAAAATGTGTCAGTGTAGACTTGAAATGCACAAGGATCTGTTCCTGTGTTACATTAAAAGTCATGCCAAGATAATACATCATATTATTGTAAATCCTCTATTGTTGCATTGTATGACGCATTCCATAACACAACCTTGTCAGACGCAAATTACAAAAAGCAAACTGGCCTTCATGAAGTTGAAGACGAAGTATCCCTAGCGACAGGGAACTCCAGGATTCAGGTCCAAAAGCTAGCTAAACTCACCAACTCACTGAAAGCAATTGTAAAGTCCCGTTGGATCTGTGTGAACCTGACCCAACCACATGAATGTTCAGTCGTCAGCCTGTTAGAGAATGCGATTGAAACACGTCTGGCCACTGAACCCTTTAAGGTTACTATTTTACATTCATTCGAAAAGTAATTTTCGATAATCAACATCGAAATGAATGAAATCCACACAGAATTTAAGTGCACTGGCAAATAGTTTTTGATGTATAATCATTTTAGTAATAGAGATACCATGGTTTCAAGTATGGAAAACAGAGACTCCCAAACCAAAAAATGAGCAATCAAAGTGATATTTTGCGTTCCTGTTCAGGTAATGTTAATTTCTCGATGTTTGCACGTGAAAACATCATTGAGAAAATCCCTCATTCCCTCAGGTGTGACTTCAAGATATTTGATATGTAAGGGCAAAATGTGTCATTGCATTTTGATCTGATTTCTTGTAGTCAAGTGTATCTAAGTAACGTGAAACTTTTTTTGTGGGCATTACAGACCAGAGCAAACAAGGACAGATGGATCGTAGGGTACTGAGACAGATTGAAACTCACAGGTTACACTGTACAACAGGTGTACAAATCAAGTTTAATCTGATCAACAGAATTTGAAGGTACGGACTCCTTTCAGCGTTCATGAGGCAGCTGGGAAAGGCTGTTCTCCAAACTGTCGGTGTGTGTATTTCAAGCTTCTGTATTTTCAGCATGGTGGAAGAGATTAGAGGAGAGGATTACCTGCTTGGCATGGTTGATTGATGATGTTGGCAACCTTTCAGTCGCAACATGAAGTGCTAATCATGTCCTGGATAGAAGTTTGGCTTCCGTAATGACTGGACTGTACACACAAGCTGAGGTAGGTTCTTGCTAACCTGGATCGAACTGTTTTTGGATCCGGCCACTCTGCAGCCAGCCAGTATGTTTTCTATTCTGAACCTGAAAACGTGGGTGAGGGTCCTTGGATATGCCGAATTTCCGAAGCTACCAGAGTTAGAAGAGGGCGAGTTATGCCTTCTTGATCATCACATCGATGCGAGAGGTCCAAGACAGTATGTTGGTTATCATCACTCTGCGGAACCTGACGATCTCCAACCTCTCAACGTCAGTTCCATTAATGCAGATGGAGACATGCTCCCCTCCCCCCACCCAACCCACAACCTGACACCCTTCGTCATGAAGTAAATGATCAGTTATTTTGTTTTGTTGTCATTCAGAGCAAGGGTATAAGTGCAACACGACGCAAAGCCGTTATTGCATTTCTGTATTCTAACTGATCATGGACTGATATCGTTGATATCATCAACAACATGTTAAATGGTAGTCATTCGGAATTTGTCTGCACCATCGTGGAAATTCAAATATTGCAGTCGGGGGTGGCGAATGCATCCGTGAGAACGTGTCTGCATTGATAGAATCTACTGTGTGGAAACAGAAACTATTAAGCAACAAGTCCACACCAACGCTCCAAAGAGTAAGTCACCCAGCAGAAGACCAAAATACTCTATATTTACCCAAGGCTAATGCACATAATGTATACATCCTTGAACACAATGGGTTCTTCAGCGTGGTCAATTCACCTATACCGCATATCTTTGTATTGTGCGAGGAAACTGGAGCCCCCAGAGAAAATCCATTCAGACACGGGGGAAAATGTGCAAACTCCATACAAAAGTCGCCCGAGGCAGTAAGCGAACCCGAATCCGCGGCACTGTGAGTCAGCAATGGTAATCATTGCACCACCTTGCCATCCCCACCGTTGACAATTATCGTTCAGGAAGTACAGTTGATTATCTTCATTGAATGTTGTCTGTGCAACAGGAAACTGATGATACAGCTACAGAGGGCAGAACAAAGAATTTGGTCTCGTACTTTAGAGATTAGTCTGGAGGGGATCATGATGTAGAAGGTTGAGTTATAATCAATGGTTCCGGGTCTTGCTGCCCAAATGTTCCAAAGTCAAGTTCAGTGCGAGGGAAATGGTGATTTCTGTGTACATGTTACATTGGTAATCAAAGTGCACGGGATTGAGGCAGGCTGAATGGCATGAATTATTGTGGACCCTTGCCAGACTTTATAAGCAGATAATGATTATACAGATCCGAGTAATTGGCTGGTATTCACGCCAGCCGTTAGAAGTTTTAGAAAAGAATATGATGGTCAGGCATTCACTGCCAACTGAATTTCATTTGGTTGGCATTCACAAAATGAGCACTTCACCGCACTTTTACTGCGTTGTAAAGTTACAACTGCAAATCAAGGATAATGAATTCATTGATTCCGGTAATGTGGACAGGTAAGTCCTAACTGAGCGAGATAAATTCGTGAGTTTTCCGGAAGTGTCACAAGTTTTGTCTCAGACATTAATTTCTGTCATAGAATGTTGCAGGGTTTTCTGAAAGTCTCAACAACACACGTTGAAGCAGAGCTTGAAAAATGATAGTAATGCTGAGTTAACATATATTACTGGGGAATGAAATGTTTCAAAGATCACGCAGTACATGGAAACAACATCCTCTCCAAGGGCACCATCTCTGCAATAATACACGAAGTAGCATATGCAAATCAAAACATTGAGAATTAACTTCATGATCTGCCATTAAAAACAAGGTTTTCTTTTATTGAAAGACCGCGAAAAGGGTTTGGGAGCATGCCAAATGGGATGACAGAGAAATTGGTCAGCTTTCAATACCACACAACAGGATGCATTCACGCTAATAATAATTTACTAACGTTTTCCAATGTTCATGATCGGGGAAGAACCAAATAATGAACTATTTTCCAGATTCAGGCATAAACACGAAGGAGCTTCCGCAATTACGCTGAGTTTTTTTTTAACAGCGAGGCTGAACAAGTTGGGGCTATTTTCCCTGAAGCGTCGGAGGCGGAGAGGTGACCTTAGAGAAGTTTACAAAATTATGAAGGGCATGGATAGGATAAATAAGCAAAGTCTTTTCGCTGGGGTTGGGAAGTCCAGAACTAGAGGGCATAGTTTTAGGGAAAGAGGGGAAAGATATAAAAGAGACCTAAGGGGCAACTTTCTCACGCAGAGGGTGCTACATGAATGGAATGAGCTGCCAGAGGATGTGGTGAGGCTGGTATAATTGCAACATTTAAGAGGCATTTGGATGGGTATATGACTAGGAAGGATTTGGAGGGGTGCTGGCAAGTGGGACTAGATTGGGTTGAGATATCTGGTCGGCATGGACGGGTTGGACCGAACGGTCTGTTTCCATGCTGTACATCTCTTTGAATGTATGACTCGAGAAGCAAAGTATATCTCTAAGAGACAAGTTGGAAGTTCTAGCAATTGTGCAATGAAGGTATAGGACACGAATGGAGATTCATTTATGATAAGATGTTGATGAGTATCATGTAAGGTTTATTGTTTCAAAGTATCAAATCGTCGAAAATGTTTTCACCCGTTTTGAAATGCGAGGTTAGTATGAGCTGCAAAAAAAAACGGTTGTAGAGACGAGTACATTTGTGACATTTAAAATGCATCTGAATTCGTACTTTTCAATATCAATAAATCTATCCCAAGTTATATGTTCAACCAGTTCCGGGAATCATACTGTAGCACAACTCCTTTGGTCTATACACGCTGTAGTGCAACGCTGCTGAAAGAAGTCCAAATTCCCAGAAATATAGCACTGAATACTATTTCACTTTCAGTCATTCGAAAATCTGTTGAAAATTTGTGAACTTTTGTACCTCAACTATTCTCCAATGCAGTGAATTCCACAGCCCCAGCACACTCTAGGTTAAAAGAAATGTCTCAATTCAGGAAGAATCAAGAAATATCTCTGTCTCTACCTAAAACGACAGTTTCTGTTATTACTTGTAAAAGTATAATCACCTCAGATCGCTCTAAATTGGAGGAATATAAATCTAGGTAATTGTCATTACAGTCTGATTAATCTCCATTGCATTCAAAAAGACACGGAGTCCCATTACTCCACCCCATCTTTCTTTTCCAAAATCATAAAGTAGATGTTAGTGCTCTGTTGACATCAAATGGCGACAATGAACAGTCCACCAGTTGGAAAAAAATGTGGCTCCCCCGTACTGAAATTTCTCACATTAGGGAAACGAAAATAACCATAAATTCTATCTATAGGTCTCATTATTTTATAATTCTGCCATGTCCCCTCTCAGACTTCTACGCTGCAGCGAAAAGAAGACGATTACAAACTTATACAGGCTTTCTATATAAATAAACCCTTCCAAAGGGCAATATCACCAACAATATCGCCATAACCGTCTCCATCTTGGTAATAGCAATCCCATAACCGAGCGACAGTCGTTGGAAACAGTATTCAAAAAGAGGAATACTCACGAATGTTCTGTATACACTTACCATAGTGTCCCAACTCCTGTGATCAAAGGGCTGAGCAATGAAGGCAAACGTGCGAAATGTTTTTTTGTTTCAAAAAGAAAACCTGCCTACATCCAAAATACAGATTAACGGTGGTTCAGTAAATACCAGCAGTTCTCATAGGCGGTTCAATATCACCTTCTCAGCAGCAAGTTGCAACAGGAATGAAATTGTTGGCCAAGCCAATGATGCCTGGGACACAGATGGCAATTATAAAGGAAAGAAATTTTTCAGAAGCAAAGAACAGTTGATGCAGCATCTGTGGAGACAACTTTATACTTTTGAATGTAAGCATGTACATACATATATTCATTTTTAGGCGTGTATATGTGTTTTATACATAGATGGATACACGCGCAAGCACATCTTTTGCATTTGTGTATCTGAGTGGAATGAATGACAATTTAGTTGGAAATGCAGTGCAGTGATACGAAAGAGAGTTAGCCAAGACGGGGGTATTCCTGACCAACCAATCTGAAGTAATATAATAGATGGACAGTGGGAACTCAATGGAGTGAAAGAGATGGTATGAGAGATGGACTGAAACATCAAAAGGGATCGACAAAAAAAAGTGGGAGATTAAATGGAGAGCTAATGATGGAACGATGGAAAGGCTATAAATTAGCAAGAGGAAATAACGGATTGAATACAACTGGATGAAGAGTCTAAAGGAGTGGAAGGAAAGAGCGGAAAGTTAGAGGACATAATAGTAAGAGAGGTATAGGGAGAAGAGGGAATTCGAACAGATGCAGAGAAGTTGGGAGGTTCGGTTTCTGTTGAAGAGATGAAATTGCGAGGGAAGGAAAAGAAAGAGGAAGAAACTTGGAGGCATCAACGGGAGAAAGTAGACAGCAGGTGTATAAAAAGTGAAAAGGAAAAGGGCAGCCAAAGCAACGCAGCAAGATGAATTTCGCTGAGGCAATATTTGAATGTGGATAACTACAGGCGAAAGCAAAAACGAAGTTGCATAAATCCGACTCCTGAGCTCAGTCAGGCCAGGCCGGGTCGGTAGCTCAGTGGTTGGCATTGCTACCTCACAGTAACAGGGCTTCAATTCCCGCCGTGGGTAACTGTCTATGTGGAGTTTGCACTTTCTCCTCGTATCTGCGTGGGTGTGCTCCGGTTTCCTCCCACAGTCCAAAGATGTGAAGGCTAGGTGAATTTGCCATGCTAAATTGCCCTTGTTAGGTGTAGGGGAATGGTTCGGGGTGGGCTGGTCTTCAGAGGGTCGGTGTGAACTTGTTGGGCCGAAGGGCCTGTTTCCACACTGTAGGTAATCTAATCTATCTGTATCCAGGATGAGAAGATTTAGACGGAGTCTGCCTTCCTCGAACTCAGTTCCCCAACGTCAAAGACAAAACAATTACTCATCTGCCAATTTAGAAGGATTTCGTTGTTTTAAAAAAAAACACATTGAATTCTCACATTGTACATGTTGTATATTTTATTAAATTATGCATGCATTACTTAGAACGATATCATTGGAAGAGAATGTTTAGCGTGCCCTTGTATCGTCTATTAATTGCGAATATTCTTGCACGGCTATCAGTTGCTTTCCAAGTGGTCAGTGTGCGTAACAGCTCATTATAAATTGAAATACAATGATCTTGAATTTATTCATTCCTTGGTATATTTTATAGACTGATTAATTTGAGCGAAGGGATGTTTCAGTACTTTATAAAGCTGCTGTCGGAAATTCTTCTGTACGACAGCATAAATTGCAGTGTTTGTGCAGCAGCCAAGGAGCTGCAACATGAAGCCCAATTCCATGACAAAGTCTTGGAGGTAGAGAGACCGATATCCAAAATTGTACAACCGTCTCCATATTGAATACATCATTGTTGTTGACCAAAACAAGATGAAATTGCCCGAGATGACAAAAAGTAAAATGATGGATTTCCTTCGGCTCTCCATTTCAGTGTCTTTGTGAGTCTCTTCACGTCTTCTGGCCCGCAGTCTCCTGCGGGCTCTGCTGGTCAATAATATGTATCTGACAGTGCACATATTGAGCAGAATAATCATGGTAAATGGAAGGGTTGGTGTTAAAATCTGGTGAATGACCTCAATCATTACCCAGACAGGTGAGTAATAAACATGGTTTTGGATAAAACAAAACCAGGGAATGTTAATCAGAGTATATCGATCTGAGAACATAAAATACCAAAAAATGTTCTTGCAGCAGCTTAGCACAGTTACTGTGCCCAGCACCACAGTGGCCGTTTGTTCACTGCAATATTTGCATTTCAGCTTCTGGCAGCAAATGGCGACAAATCGATCAATGGTGAACGTGACTGTGAACCAGACTGAACAGTCAGTGGCTGCATAAAGCAAGATGGCATGGATATTACAGACACGGATGTAACGCAGGGGAAAAAATTTTTCTCTATACACAATCGGAATGTGCCTCAATACCAAATCAAAGATAATGACCAGTAGATCCGCCGATGCCATAGCTGACACGTAACGCCTGACACACGGAGACAATCCACATTTTTTACAAAGCAAGACGAAGATCGTTACACCGTTAACTGTGATAAAGAAAAACAAAACAAAAGAGAGTAATTAGTTTGGGTGAAAGCTTACAAGGTCGATTGAGGATCCACAAAAATTTCCAAATGAATCAAATAATTGGACCTAAAATAACAAATAAATCGATGTTTTATTTTACACGCAAGATACGTCAGAAGAAACACACCTTCCCAAACACACAAACACGCATGAAGAACACCAGATAAATTCTCCAAAATTCACATGGACTTGATCAGTCGAGAGCAGACACAGCTCCACCGAGGAAGCCTGAAGACTTTCTTGTCCTGAAGAATTCTATCCTTTATTTGAAGCCAGTCTAAGGGTGTACCTTTCAATCATTAAGAACAAGCCTTGACTGTTACCTCTATGTTGAATTAATCCAAAATTACAGAATTACACTTTTTTCTGCCTGAGGGGAATTTCAAGCAATGCCTCTTTCTGGTTGGAATAAAATATATTATCTTTGGGTCTGACTTCTTATCAAGCAACCGACGTTGTAATGATCTTCTGGAGAATTGGCTAAAAATGAATATCGGGATCAGGTCAATCACAATTAATTCACCAGAAACCCCACCAACACCCTACCCTGTCCACCGCCGCTCCACGGAACGAATCTCCAATGTTTGCACATGAGGGGAAAAGGGTCAGTTGTAGCAAACAGTATCATAGGGATACGATGAACTAGTCTGTCATCATTCCTTCAAACCTGCACTCTCTTTCACAGGCTGACCTGGTTGCAGTTCGAGCTCCCACCCACTGAACTATGAGCCTTGACTCAGTTGTTGTTCATGAGTTTAGATGTTTGTGACTTTACGATAATCAATGAGTCTGCCTTCACCGCTCTGTGCATAAGATCGTTCCAAAGACTCACAGCAATGAGAGAAAGAATATCATCCTCCTTATAAGAATAACAAATCGGGGACATTTATATTCAAAAACAAAGAGTGCATTGTGCGTGTGGTCTCAGTGCTGGGTTTTATTGTGAGAAATCAACGTTGAGGGAATGGCATGCTTTTGCAGCTGAATCCATTCCCACTGCAACTTCATCAAGTGGTTTCCGTTGGAAACTTCTGATGTTTTAACTAAGATAGGAGATAGTTATACTTAGTGCATTCTTTAAACATTACAGTCATACAGTCATGGAATCATAGACATGTACAGCAATGGAAACACATACATCTATCCAATCAGTCCATGCCGTCCACATATACCAACCCAATCTATTTCCACCTGCCAGCACTTTTTCCCTATCCCTCCAAACCCTTCCTATTGATAAACGCATCCAAACGCCTTTTAACAGTTATAATTGCACCAGTCTCCACCACTTTCTCTGGCAGCACATTCCATACACGTACCACCCTCTGCGTAAACAAGTTGCCCCTTAGGTCCCTTTTATGCCTTTCCTCTCTCACCCTAAATCTATGCCCTCTAGTCTGGTATCCCATACCCCTGGGAAATGACTTTGTCTATTTACCCTATCCATGCCACTCATAATTTTGTAAACTTCTATTAAGTCACCCCTCAGCCTCTGAAGTTCCAGGGAAGACAACCTCTCTCAAATCTTACATGCTCCAACCCGGGAAAAACCCTCGTAAATATTTTCTGAAGCCATTCATGTATCACAACATCTTTCCGATTGGAAGGAGACCAGAACTGCACGCAAAATTCCAATAGTGGCCGAACCAATGTCCTGTACAGCCGCAAAATGACCTCCCAACTCCTGTACTCAATACTCTGACCAATAAAAGAAAGCATAACAAACGCCTTCTTCCCTACCCTAACTACCTCCGATTCCACTTTCATGGAGCTATGAACCTGCGCTCCAAGTTCTCTTTGTTCCGCAATACTCTCTAGCACCTTACCATTAAGTGAATAAATCCTGCTAAGATTTGCTTTCCCAAAATGCAGCAACCCGCATTTATCACAATTAAACTCCATCTGCCACTTCTCGGGCCATTGGCCCATCTGATCAAGACCTTGAAAAATCTGAGGTGGAAATGTAGGACGATGTGGGCGTATGACATTTGGAATTTCGGCGAAAGAGAGTTGATGTTACTGAGATATAACAGATCCAGAGAAAACTTGACAGGGTGCAGGGTGTTCGCTGAGAGAATGTTTGTTTACGTGTTGGTTAGACAAGGAGGCATATAGAAACGTCTTCCATAGATGTCAGCGAAAATTACATAATTTTAGATGTTTGGTTGCTGAGAAAGTCAACGGTTATGATGGAAAGGTTGGAGGAGCTGCAAGGTCAACAATTGTTTGCCTTTTGCCACTAAAATGAAGAGGTATGAGGTTACGGATCATTCATTAATAATAAGGGGATTCCCAGTGAAGTTGGAAATCAGTGTTTATCCTTATCCAGAATTGCTGCGCTATTTGTTGGCCTTCGTTTATTCAGGGATCAGTGAAGGTTACTGAAGATTTTCAAGGTTGTGCCAGATATATGTTCGATGGACTTGTGAATAGAAACAAACAGGGCCTGATTTTTCGGCCACGATTTTATCAACCAGGATGGTTCCAAATTATGGAATAGGCTTGTGATGACCGCTTCCACCTCATGTCATAGTGTCTGACTCAGCCTCTTGAGGCTGTTTTTGAGGCACAAGATGATGTCATCCGAGCAGTCCAGAATTTAGAATGAGAGAGGGGAAAATGATTCAGAGCTTCAAAAAAGTTGCACAAACAAGGAAGAGAGCATTCAACTCTTCTCAGTTTTTCCATAGGAAGGCGGAGACCTGGTTAGCAACCAGAAAAAAAGCGATAAATTGTTAAATTGTGACTGGTAGATATAACTATTGGAAGGCTTCTAAGAATAGATCATAAAGTATTTACCGTCTGTGTCAATCATTTGAATCAGAGAAATGCATGCGTTTGACCTCAATTCGCTAACACAAGGAGGAAGTCATTAAACAACTTTTGAGTTGCAAGTAGAGAGTATGAAACGTGATGCAGAACTGACAATTAATTGAGCTAACATTGAGACAAAACAGTACAATGTGAATTTTGGAAAGGGTGCATTTTGACAGAAAGTATAAAACAAGAGTAAATTGAGCACTTTGTAGAAGAGAGTTTGGAAAATACGGTGACATGAAGGGACTGGTACATGGGTCACGTAAAATTGAAATACAGATGCAGAAAATTGTCAGAAAGGTAAAAGGAAACATGCTGTTTTGTGCAAAAGGTATTGAATTTAAACATGGGGTATTTTTTCTGAGTTTATTCAGATCAGTAGTGAGATGATGTGTAGGTGTTATCTCCTTAAATACAGAAGTATGTAATTTCTGAAAAAGCTTTGCGACGATATTACTTTTCAATCGTTCCTAGAAACAAGATATTCTGCTTTGAAAGATGAACATTTTAGACCTTAGATTAAGAGAGAACCTTCTTGCAACATTTAAGCTACTGTGGAGCATTTTATAGCTGGATTCAGAATAGCATGCTTACATTTTATCACAGACGCAACGAGGACATTCACTTTAAAAAGAGACATAGAAACATAAATTTCAATTTTAAAGAGGGGATTTTCTTGCTGTCAAAAGAAATAGCACCGTGATTGACAGCAGTCATGATGCATTGGCATGGAGGAAGGAGCTGTGATAGAGTGAATGGAGAATATTCATTTGATCGACTTTTGGGATCAAATATTACGATTGTATGTTTCAACTCAGAGCAAACGAAAATGCGACCGAGCAGAGTAACAACAATCGAATGTTCTTTCTTTCTTTGTTACTCCTGACAGCAACGTCGGTGAGCTGAAAACATGTCATGTTTTTGGAAATTCTTAATACCTCTGACGACGTTTTATTGAAATCGGCCAACCATATGTAGAAAAGGGAGGTTAACCGAATGTAGATGTCCGAGAAGGAACCCCCAGTCAAAATATTGTCCGAAAGCAATAACATTCCACTGCCATTCATGGCAATCAGACATTTTTCGTTTTGTCAGTACTTTGTCCTTATTTCGACAAAGTGTGTCAAGTGAGCACTGCTTGGAATTTTCACGTCGGTGCTTGTAACAGCATGTATGTGTGTGTGTGTATGTGTGTGTTTGTGTGTGTGTGCCTTTATCAGAATGTGTTTGAACATACGTGACTGACTCTGTGTCAGAATGGTTGTCTGTGTTGTGTCAGTGTGCGCATATGTACCAGTATTTATAGATCTGTACATTTATCAGCATGCTTGCATATTTGAAAAAAAATGTTCATCAGATGCCTTTGCACATTTGGTGAGGAAGCTGATATGTAGAATAAACTAGCTATGTACTACTGACGAAAGAAATATGGCTGACTTGTTCTTCACCCAGAACCTGACACCGTCATATAATTTGCTGTAACACCACTCTGTTCTGAAGACTGGTCTCTGGATCTGAAAGGGACACTCTGTTTTCTCTGCAGAAATGTTGCTGGGCTTGTGATTTTCCAACAGTCTCCGGACATGTTTGTGGCCATTTCACAAGATTTTTTTTGTGACTTGTGGATGGGTATCGATAAGGAAAGATTAATCATTCCAAAATTCTGACAGATAGTTTTGAAGAATATGTGGTAAAGATGATTGGAACCTAGAATGCTGTGGCTTACAAATTCTGTGAATCCAAAGTATTTTGAAGCTCAGTTAATTTTTGCCTGATGAGCGAAACATGGATAACTTGGATAGACAGAACCATAGGGCTAAGATCACAAACGGAACAGCCATTGTCTAAATGACAGGATGAAATTAGTCAAATCGTCAAATAATACACTCCTGGTACTCAGACCTCCGTGCCTCTGTTTCATTCAGCCTTCGAATCTGCTTAATGCGCAACAGAGATTGATTCATATCTCGAACCTTTGCATCGAAACAAGAGACAAGCTTTCAGAGTCTCTATAGACTGTTCTGTACCATGTCCTGTAGACGAGAAACTTTGCTTGGGAAACACGGGTTGGCCAGTGAAAGACAAACACATCCCGCTTTGCAGAGTTTCCTCCCTCTGCAACCTCTACTCATTTTTTTTGATCATACTGCCCGCTAAGATTCAATGTATATGTAGCATCCATAAGTACATAGGTTTAGTTTAACATACATTTTGATCACCCTCAATGCAACATATTACAACGCGACCTCCAGGAAAACAAATACTGCATGTAAGATAGCGTAATATGAAAGTAAAGAAAAGGAACATGGTCTGTCATTCAGTGCCTGCTGCACAACTAACATGTTCTCCTGGAAGCCTCAAATCCTCTTTCACGACTATTCTTCGTAGTCATCGGTTCCTGACAGTGTGTAAACGTACCTGCATTCTTTGCGCCGTTTCAATTTTCCAGTCCTTTAAACCCATAGGTTAATGTATTCCAGGCATTCACTACCCTCTCCGAGAATTGATTTCTTTGAATCTCAGTTATAAATGAATGGCCCTTATTCTGTAAACATGTCTCTCTCATTCGATATTCTCCTCTGCATTGAAGCATTTCAGTATTTTCTTTTTTAAACTTCTTCCGGACCTGGTATGCTTCATTCACATCAACCCTTTCACATCTCAATAACGATAAATGAAGTACTATGACGTCCTTGACTGTCATCGCCCTCACGATGGGAACCAACTAATTGCATCAGTATTGTGCTTCGCTCTCCGTTGAAGTCCCGCTGCTGCAAACTTGTCTTTGAACTAACATTTCAATTTAATAAGTGTGCTTTTTATTCTTCAAAACAAAATGAACGACCTTGTACTTTGTTACCTAAGCTTCTTTTGGAAATTGTTTGTGTACTCAGCGAAACAAGCTACTTCATTTTCCAAATTGCTTATACTCTCATCAAAACTTGGATTAAACATACCTTTTCAGCATCATCAAACTTCGATACATCTCTTTTTACTGGCAAAGATGTGCCACATCTTCTGTATTTCAAATTCAATACAAACTAAACAATGGTCTCTCCCTTCCCTGTGTCTCAATAAACTGTCAATCCAAGCAAATACATTTCCAAAAGATCCGAAAATGTGCTATAAACATTTACGTGCATGACATCTAAGAATCCCAATTCACTGCCGAAAGGTTCACTTTTCATTCTATCTACTTGTCATATCTTCAAATAAATCAATGCATTTGTCAAACATTTTTTTTTTCACAAAACGAAGCTAACACTGTTTGATTGTTTCACGCTTTTATAAATGTCAACCTTTTTTTGATCCATAATAATGGCCCTAGCATTTCCAAAAGTCGAGTGCGAGGTTAGCTGGCTTTTACTTTCCTGATTTTTGTCTCTGTAGTTTCTGTAATAAAGGCATCACGTTTGGCACATTTTTCAGGCCACTGGTAACATCTTGGGCTCGTTTCTGTTGCAGAACACTTCAACGAATGCTAGAAATATCTTAGCAGTATCTTCCGAAAAATAAACTCTGGAAACAGGCCACCGTCTCTCAGTCTGTCTCTACTCTCATTCTATTGTCCAATATATTGTCCCTCAACATGTGACAAGATCATGATTAAATGTAAGAAGATCACCATGTTCAAGTGCAAGAAAGATCTGTACATTATCCAGGCTTGGACTGACAAGCCGCAAGTAACATTTGTGCCACATAGATGACCATCATCCATAAAGACAATCAATTCACCGCCCCTTGGTATGTGATGGTGTTACCATTCTTGAACCTTCACTATCAACATCCTGGGGTTTACCATGGAACAGGAACTCACTGGGCACTCCACAAAAAGGGGGTTTTGAGAAGTTTTGTAGCTTAGATTGAGTTTTTTGATGTAGGTTTGCTCGCTGAGCTGAAAAGTTCATTTCCAGACGTTTCATGACCTTACTAGGTAACATCTGCTGAAACATCCTGCTTTCTGTTTATATGCTTGGGTTTATTTGGGTTGGTGATGCCACTTCTTTGGTAATGCTATTTCCTCTGGTGAAGTCACTTCCTGTTTATTTCCTCAGGGTGTGGTAGATGGGGTCTAAATCGATGTGTTTGTCGATAGACTTCTGGTTGGAATACCTTGCATCTCGGAATTATCGTGAATGTCTTTGTTTGCTTTCTACTAGGATGGATGTGTTACCCCAGTCGAAGTCGTGTCCTTCTACATCCGTATGTGAGGATACTAGCGAGAGAGAGTCATGTCTTTTTGTGGCTAGTTGGCATTCATATATCCTGGTGGCTAGTTTTCTGTCTGGTTTTCCTATGTATTGTTTGTTATAGTCCTTGCACGGCATTTTGTAAATGACGTCAGTTTTGCTCATTCTCTGTATCAGGTCTTTCAAGTTTATTAGCTGCTATTTCAGTGTGTTGGTGGGTTTATGGTCGACCTTGATGCCAAGGGTCTGAGTAGTCTGTCAGTTATTTCCGAGATGTCTTTTATGTAAGGGAGAGTGGCTAGGGTTTCTGGACATGTTTTGTCTGCTTGTTTAGGTTTGTTGCTGAGAAATCGGTCGTGAGACTATGGGTCTGACTGGGACTCCTGATTTGTGTGTTCTTAAAGAATGGATACCCAATGAACACAGTCCACCGATTTCGAATCAGAGCCCTTGTCGTCATGGTAGCCCATAAACCCACTAACACACTAAAACAGCAGCCAAACAAAGACATGCACGAGAATTCCTCGAATCACATCGAGTTGGATCCCATCTACCACTCCTTGAGAAAAGGAACAGGAAGTGACTTCACCCACAGGAAGTAACATCATCTCAGGAAATGGCATCACCACACCAAAGAAATGAAACATACGCAGAGCAGGAAGTTTCAGCATTGCTTCGCATAATGTCCAGTGAAGATGTTCCCTAGTAAGGTCATGGAACGACTGGAAAAGAAACTTTCAGCTCAGCGAGCAAACCTACATCAAAAACTCCACATAAACATAGTGGCTACAAGAACACATCAGAAGATAGGAATACCGTGACAATTATTTCACTTCCTGCCCTTCCTTCCACCCCGACCAAATAAAAGGTACAACTACCCTTCGAAGTCAGAAGTGCGACAGAATACACCCAACTTGGTTGTACGTGTGCATTGCAAACAACAATAAAGCAGCTTTAAATCATGCTGGACAAAGCAGCTGGCTTGATTGACAACGCATCCACAAGCATTCACTCTCTTCACCACTGATGCGCAGTAGCAGCAAAGTCCAGAAATGCAAGAGGCCACTGAAAGAGTTTACCAAAGATCGTCAGAGAACACCTTCCAAACCACCGACAGCTTCCATCTGGAAGTAAAATAGCAGCATATGAAAGGGAAGACAATCACTTGCAAGAAAACCCACCAGGCCGGTCATCATGTTGAATTGGATGTCTATCTCCCTGACTTCATGGTCGCTCATTTAACATCCACGAATTCCCACCCTAATCTCGTTATGAGTCAACTCACAGCAGGTAGAATACAGCCCACAACCACCTTCTCAAGGCAACTGTGAAAAGGCAATAAATAGGGGTCAGCTAGCAACACTCATATCCTGCAAATGAATAAAAAAAATCCTTCATAATTTTAACACATATGATACTCTTTGGGGTTTTTTAAAATAAATATTATTTTTAACTAATTTCCATTTGGGTTTTCGCGTTTGTAACTTGCTGGTCGCAATCTCCAAGTATCCGAAACATACTTCTTTCGGATTTGCTTTCTGCATTAAAGTTTCCACTAATGATTATATTTTCAGCCATTGCTGCTGGATCCATAACTAATTCCAGTCCTAAGGCCTGCCAACAGTTGCCAGATGCTAGTATATGTTTTTTTAAATCGATATTCAATAGCCACGTTAATTAATCGTGTGTGATCTGTCATCTCACTGAGTTATTTCTGATATTGTGATCGAAGAGTTATGTAATATTTCTTGACAAATATGCTTCTGTTCATCAGCTGACTTTCCCCTTAGTCTGTTATCCAATATTACATAATCAATATGTATTTCAAACGCACCCTCGTTTCTGCTAACCTACTATTTCTTGCCAGACATCCAACCTGAGGGGTATGATTTGGAGGCGAGGGGTGCGGCTTCCTTTTTTGAGTGAACACATAATTAACTCAAAATGACAAGCAGACCATCAAATGAGAGAAGCAGAACAACTTGAAAAGAGGAGTATCACAAGGACACAAACGCCCTGTTCAACAGGGAACTCCTTACCATACAATGGGAAGTGAATACACAAGTTGCACAATATCATTCTTTCCGAACTTCCTAAATTCAGCACTATTAACTCGACAGAGTCCAAGTTCCTGGTCAGGGAAAGAAATAAAGAAAAAGGGCATTCACTCGAAAAAACAGATTTGGATAATTTCAGAAAGGGAAAAGTTTCAAAATGAGCATGCAAACGATTTGAGAATGTGACTGATTTGTGGAGTGACGTTTGAGTTGGACCCGTCAAAGGCAGCGAATATTAACATGGACACGTTGGCATAACAAAAGCCAGCGTAGGTCAGTGAGGGGAGAAGTGATGGGTGAACAGTAAATTGTGTAATTTGCTTCTAGGCATTAGAGCTGTGGATGAGCTGAAGAAGGTTGCGTGGAATTTCGTTGAGAGACAACTATTGGAATATGTGAGTCTGCAGCTGCAACCGGCGTGCATGAATGTTGCAGTCACAGAGGAAGATAAACTTCGACATAGGTTGGTGAAGTAATGGTGGTCAAATTATGTGATTTTGCGAACCGACTTCAAATGTGAACAGAAACTCATCTCTGTATGAAGCTCTGCAGACTAAATGGTCCAGGTTCAGTCATCGACTCAGAGAAGGATCAAAATCTCACTAAGCACTGACAACATTGAGAAGCTCAGATGGAACTTGGATCACATTATGAGCCAGAAAGAGAAGTGAATTGATTGTGACATATCTTCCAGTAAGTTAAATCATTTATTTAACGGTTGGGATAAGGGCAGAACTACTTTGATAATGATATACCTTCCACCATATTGATTGTCAAAATAACCGATGAGCAGGGGAATATAAAACATTCTACATCCCTCACTGACTATTTATCGGCTGTGTTTTGTCCACGTGAGTGAAGGTACTGTGATCCAGAAACCACATTATGGATCGCCTGTTCACTTTTGATAAATAATTCTATTAAATACGTACATGCTATGAATACATTTCAGAGACAAGAGTACTTAATTCGTGCCAGACGTGCATGAACATTTTCATAAGGAAAGTCGACCTCGTTTATATGAGAGTTTAGAAGAGAGGGAGGGGCAATTTTTGAAGTTTGAAAATACCTCCACTGTCCAAACACTGTGTACATGAAAATGAGTTTTAATCTTGTGATGATTCCCGCTACACTGTATTTAATGTATGGCTCCTCTGTTTTATATTAATGATGGAAGTTTTCATATTCCTTTGTTTACTTTCATGTATATGGAGGATTTGAGTCGTTTGTTTCTGTACAGACAAACACACACATCATAATGATGTGTCAGTCATCCAGTCTCTGAAGCCTGCACCCGATTTAATTAGATCATGGCTGACCTGACATTGATGTTCAATCCGCATTCCGGCCTGTTCTTGATAACCTTTCACTCCTTTGACGAAGGGCAACCTATCGACCTGGGCCTTAAATCTATGAGTGGATATTTCCTCCACTATCTTTCCAAGCACAAAATTTGAAAACATCGGTGCATTTAAGAAGAAGAAATTAACTGCAATTTGCACTGGGAACGCCTGATGTTTAGATAGAGATTTCGAATCATACGTAAATTGAAGCATTTTCTCCAGTTTTACTCTGTCGAGGTCCCACGAAATCAGTTTACGACATTAACAGATAGCTTCAGAAAGAATTCTTTCAGACCACCAAACCGGCTTTCCAACATTCAGTGACATCGTGTCTGATTTGATAATTGGATCATAGAACTGTACAGTGAATAAGAAAGCCATTCGCCCAATCCATTGACACAAAATTCCTCAAGTGCTACTCCCTAATTACACTCCCGATCCTTATCACCACAGCCATCTGTCGAAGCAAAGTTGGACTAAACGTGGTGAACTGAACGGCAATTCCCAGGTCAGTTGTTGGTCTGGTAATCATTGCATTCTGAAATGCATCTTTCTATCTTATCTTCATAGTCCTTCATTCCCCGAGTACTTGAACATCTGTCCACCATCAAGATTGAATATAATTCCAGACAAACCTTGGAAAACTTCTTAGTCCACTGTTCTCTGACAGAAGAAGTTTTCGATGTCTATGTCATAAATGTGATCGTTTCACCTGAAGATATTTTCTCCAGTCACAGAATCTCCCCCAAGGGGAAAATATCTTCTGACAACTATCTGACAAGCGCACAAATAACCTTGTATTTCTCTTCCTCATGTTGGTCTCTTATTATTTTTACAAACTCCAAAGAATACATGCTCAAAGTATCAAGTTCGACTCGTGTGTTAGCACCTCCATATCCTCGATAACCTTTCTGAACCTTCAGTGGCATACGTTCTGTGCTTGTTAAATCACTAGGATCTATTCCGTTTCATAAGATGGCCACAACTGTTCATCGTTTTGCAGCTGTGCCCAGAGAGAGGCTGGTAGACTTATGACATGATACGTAGCACCGCTGCTTTCAATTAATGACAAACAATGCATTTCCATGCCGAAGGATCAACGGAACTGAGAAGAAAGTTTGTTTTTGTGATTCAAACTTAAAATAATTCAAGCCCCAGCTTCGATCACTCTGGAAGTCTCCAGTGACAGGGCGCCCAATGTGGAAATGCTACCTTGAACATAATATTCTGTTCATTGGTTAGATAATCATTGCGGCCAATGCACTTCAATGAATTCAACTCTTAAACAAATTAACTGGTGCGGGAATTCAAATCATACAATGGACATCGTTCTGTCCTGCGAATCCGACTTCCAGCCAACTGAGATTATGAAATCACTGGAACCCTGGATATTACAGGTTTGTGCTCTAATTGTATATTCAATTCTGCTAACAATAACAGATGAATCTTCCTTATTACTTACTACATCTGTACAAAGATGGTTTAAAATTCTCGCATGAGAGCATTTGGATCCTACTGCCGTTTCTGTCACTGTGGGCTCTTATCAATTCTATGTAATTAATCGTGAATAATTTCCCATTTAAACACATAATCTTGTATTTGTCATAATTTTTTTCCACTCACAGGGTCGATCATTAATCTCTATGCATGTTCTGACACGATTTCTTTCTCAATTACATTCTTTTCAGTATTATTAACTTCAAGCAGTTCCTTGCGTGTTCCGTGTAGTACGTGCACTGCAAAAGTATCTAAACCTACTGTGACAGCACGGTCCACACCAACAAGTACGTCCATCGTGAGGAGCATGGCAGCAGATCATTAAGACAGCAAATACTATTTTTCCTGAGACAACTAGTGAGTAAATGTAACTTTTGGCTCGGTAAACGGCAGTCACTTCACATTAACGAAATTATAAAAAAAGAAAACAAATTACTCAAGTCACCGATGTTACTGGAAATTTTTCGACGGCCCTTGATTAAGACAAAAACAATATCCTCATCTTCGCCAGGCATCATGACGTTCAGCATTCCCAAAAATTATTGAACAAGATACAGGGATATTCTCACTTCTTCCTTAGAATTTGGGGTTCATGGAAATTCAAGGGAACGGTAAATTTTCTGGCCATGGGCACCAATGCCACCACCGTCGTGTGAGACTCCATGTTTGTTGAACGGGAAGTGGCACCTTTGAAACCCCTCTTTCCGGAGGACATTTGGTTTACACTAGAATCCTGAATTATCGCTAAATTGAAAAGTTTTCCTGGAAAATTCAGAGGATGTTGGCTACCACATTTCTTCCTCCTCACTTTTAAAAGGAAGTTTGTCCCCGTTGCATTGTTTGCTCAAATTGACAGTTAACTTCCAGATCTTCATTGAATCTATTTAACAGTTGTACAACCATTCACGGCATCTCCACTATATCTCCAAGAGAGAAGGAAATCATCTGCTGTGCATGCACGGGATGCTATCTCGGTCATGATTGGAAACCTCACCTGTTCTATCTTCCCTGTTTTCTATTCATCTTCTCTTCTGATGAATCATGATCACTTCCTCCTCTCAATCTGCAAAATGGACAGTTCATTTCTCCATAGAAGTGGTTGGCAGCGTAGCTCGCACCAGTTTCTGCCAATCAGCAGTTCTAATGTCCAAAAAAGGTTGTCCATGAAGCAAAGAACCAAGTAAAAGGGCGGAAAACATACAGACGAAATGCACATGCGCATACACACATATACACACTCACACATACACACACACACACACACTCAAACAGAAAGAGAGACAGAGATAAAAAAGACACTTCGATAGCGATGTGGATGCATACGAAAATGAACGTGATTCTGATGAGATGGTGACGTCAGTGGGAAGGGACTCATATATTTTCTCGTTGTGTTTCATAATAGTTGAAGTTTCCAGTCGATTTATTGGTGGGTGGTCGTGTCGTGAGAAAAGAATTTGAACATTCGTGTCTGGTCTCAACAAAGAGAGCAAAGAGGATTTAGTCAGCAGCTGGAGTGAGAACAAAGTTGAAACTTGGGATAATCTCGACCAGGCAGCGAAAGGGATCGGGGCTGACTACATTGGGATGGAGACAAAAATAAAGTCAATTGAGAGCAATAACACTGATCGCGTTTTGAACAGTTTGGGTCCTCTTCAGACAATGCAGTTGGATTTGCTTGATTTAAAAAATGGGGTTTGCGGGTCGACATAGTGGCAATTGTCTTCATCTTTTCAGCATTTTAATAATGACTTCATTAAGCTAGTTCCGCATGTTTATTGAATTAATTGTCAGATGAATTAACTTACCAGGAAGACCAACAATAGCGAGGATTGGATAGTAACCAGCTTGCATCACCCAAAGTACAGACCTTATCCGCATTGCAAACGTTGACAAACCTTAAGAAAGATTGTAAATACCGACAGACAAACTTCGATCCATTGCTTTACACTTCCAGTCGGTTGCTGTCAGATTCTGGTCTTTCCGTCCCTCTCCATGCAGCTGATGATTCCTTATCATGTCTCACGTGAGGCTGTTGCTGATGTTTTGGGGGAGAAACAGCGATAGGCGCTGACTATTAATAGATACAGAATCCTTCTGAGAGAATTACGATCCAAGGAGACTGACAATAATCACCGTCATCGTACAGAAAAGTTTTAGTTAACACTTTTCAATTTAGAAAAAAACTTTCGATTGTTACAATGCAGCTCCTTTAACAAGATTATGTTGTCCTCAGCTTTTTTTCCATGAGGGGCCATAAGGGCAAAGATTCGGATATGAGTGCAATATCCTTTAATTATTTTTCGAAACACTCGTGTGCAATAAAAGAGGAATGGCTAGCTCTACCATTGCAAGGTTTGTTTCTTTCTCGTTTCATCAAGCTGTTTTGTTTTCAGCTGCTGACCAAGTTTTAAATGCAAACCCAGAGAAGCTGCTGATTCCCAAAAAGTATCAGTTTCATGCTGATCCTCTCTCGCTGTCTGTCTCTCTCTCTGTCTCTCTCCAACTCTGTCTTTCTGATATCTCTCCTGGAAGAATCTGTGTTTGATTTTTTTTATTCTTTTGGCAAACGTGTATTTTTGGAACTGTTGCAATTATCTGTAACAGTATCATTAAGTTGTGATGGATACGAATGGGATTTCAGAAACGTTAAATTATTCTAAATGCCGTACTTCTTGTTCGTGTTTCATTCAGTAGTTTCTAAATGCATTCTGTTTTGCTTAAAACGCAGTGGTTGACAAGTTGCATTACTCCTGGCATATGCAAAGCACATCTGCTTAAAACAGTTATTGCCTGACCTACATTCTTAACAAATATTCTGTGGGCCTGGCCTGGTCTTTAACCCAATGAAGTGGAAATATTTTTAATCAGTCTGCTTAGAACTTATTCGAATTGATAATGTAAGTATTTATGGAAAAAGAAGACGGACTGTCGATAATCAGTCCATCCGACATAAATGTGAAGATCTACCAGAAGTGTGGAGTGTTGGAAATATCCATCTCTGTGTGGGAAAGGAGAATTTGTAGACAATATAATCACGTACACATTGTTTATATCTGTCGATCATTTTGGAAACACTTCGACTCCCAAATGTTGGAATTATGTTGTTGCTTTGAAAATATATATTTTTGAGGGATAACCCGTCCCGATACGCGAATGGAAAATTATGCCACATTCACTCAATTCAGTAGCATAATTTCAGATCAAAATATATTCATCGTTATTTACTGACCTGAACAGAAAACAGGTAATCTAATTGATAATAGGGAAGTGATAATTTGGACATGGCATGGTATACGAGATTAAAAGTTGGAAGGAATGTGGGAAGAAGTTTTCTGTGATAATATTCTGGGCACATCAGATTTTGTCTCTGTCACATAGACTCGAGTACACACAGTGACTCAGTGATTAGCACTGCTGCCTCACAGTGCCATAGCTCTGTTTCAATACCAGCCTCCGACTGTTTGTGTGGAGTATTTATATTCTTCCCATGTCTGCGTAACTTTTCTCCATGACCTCGGATTACTCCCGCAAACAAAAACGTCCTACATGGCTTGGCCATGTTAAATTGCCCATAGTGTCAAGGACCATATCGGTCAGACAAGTGGAATATAGGGTTACAAAGATGGTCCGGGGGTGAATCTGAGTGAGATGCACTTCATAGAAGAGATGTGGACTTCAGAGAGTCACCATCAGTTTTCTAAATGGCCTGTTTCCACACTGTGGAGAACCTATGCTTCATTCTGCTCAGAGTCCAGGATATCTCAGCTGTGTGGATTGAGAACAGACAATATTAATTAAGTGTTTCAGATTTAAACAGGGAAAAGGAACACACTGACAATATCTGCTTTTTTAATCTTTAGAAATTTAATTGCGTACGTTTGTCAAAATGCAGTCAGCGTCGAGGGGTTTAAAGTGCCTTAGATTACAAAATTACAGAAGTAATGTCCAGAATTCATATGTAGTTATTTGTTCCTCATCTATCATATTGAATCTACATCTCTTGGTGATCGTTCTCACCACATTATTTGCTCCAGTTTCTCATTCACATCATTATTTGTTATTGTTTCCTGCTTCTGCACTCTGTATCTGCTTCCATGATGTTTATCAGGAACAAATCCATTGACCAAAGTGTTGCTATTCAGTTGTTGACAAATTACATGCAAGACACTTCCTTTTATCACAGGAAATATGTTTCCACAGCGAGTGCTCAATACCTTTCATCCATGATAGAAGAGCGTCGTGGAAGGTGGGGATGTTGATGTAGTCATGAGAAAATTGGATATTCATTCTAGAAGAAAAAATCCGTAGGTATATTGGAGGAACCCAGGAGAATATTAGTAGGCATTGATCAGTTGGAAGCTTGTGCACACATTATAGGCTAAAAGGCCTACATCTGATTTGTAGTAATTTGCAGCTTTTATGAAGCATATTTGATAGTTTAGCCACCTGAAAAGACAGCCTTGCTTGATGTAGGGTGCACGAGGTTCACTTGTTAGTGATCTTTTCCTCAGCAGACAAGTCCCCAGGACCTGATGACATACATCATGGAATGCTGAAGAAGTCAAATGATGAAATTGCTGCATTTCTGCGCGAAATAGTTACATCATGTTTTGTCAAAGGGGAAGTGCCAGAAGCTTGGAGACGAACAACATTTTTTGTTCATATTTTCAACAAGAATAATTCGTGAAATTACAGCCCAGTAAGTCTTACGATAATAGCAGGGAAATTATTGTATAAATGTCTTCAAAGTTTGAGTTATTCCCATTTACAATAGAAGAATGAACATATTTGAAATACTCTCACAATGTCAGGCTACAGTCCAATTAATTTATTTGGAAGCTGAAGCTTTCACAGAGCTTTAATTATTTCACATGAACAACTTAAGAACAATGCAGAGATGTTCAATATATCACCTCTGTTGCATGATACTGTAATCTTCTACGATAAGTTCTGTGTCTAATTATCTACTCGGAAAACGACCTCATGAAGGAGCAAGGCTCTGAAAGCTCTTGCTACCAAATACACATGCTGTACTGTAACCTGATGTTGCATGACATTTAACTTTGTCTACCCCAGTCCCAACACCAGCACCTCCACCTCATCATGAGGAATAGACAGATAGCCTTGAGCAGAGAAAGTCGGATCTCACAAACTAGATTGAGTTTGTTTTTGAGGAAATCTCAAAGTGATTTACGAGCACAGTGCAAGATATGTTGCCTCTGTCGACTTTTTGAGGATGTTTGACAAAGTCTCTTAAGTCAGGCCGATGCTAAATCTGAAGTTACATGGGATCTACTGTGAGATTTTGTTTCATCCCAAGTTTGAAATATCAATTACCTGTGAACACAGGCTTCAGATGAGAATGCTTAAGATGAAAGGAGATGAGAGACACGGGTTTTGCTTTCGTACCCAGAGAGGGCTTAGTGTCCGGAACGCACATCCAGAGCGATGATGAAGGTGGAAACAATGGCCAAATTTCGGACGCATCTTGCCAGATATATGAACAGTCAAGCAATGGAGTGATACGGAGGCAAAGTAAGTTTTGTCTCGAAAGGCATTTTGTGTCAGGGAAGTCATTGGAATCCCTGTTCCTGTGCTGAACAGTTCTTTGCTCTTTAACTCTGAAATTACAATGTTGAGAAAGCTCAAGGCATGCTGAGGGTAAATATGCTGCTTTCTCTTTAAGGCACCTCTTTTCATCTTGCACTCAATTTTCAGCGAGTAACTTCACAGTACAACTTCTGTTAATGTCAACCCCATGCAGCACATCTCGGTGTTTCTGCTTTTTATTGCTACAAGTAGAACAGATAGATTTTCTCATTTTCACATATCATATTGAGGCGCAATGTGTTTTCATCGCTTTTCTTTCTTATGATTTGGGGATAAATGTCATATGTTCTCCTGTTGTAATCCACCCCTTAGGCCTTTTTTTTCCCATACAGATACATACATCTGCAACTGTGTTTTTTTAAAAAAAATCTTAATGCTTCGGTTCCTATCAGTAATTAAGACGAGCCATATTCGTCTCTAAATATTACTTTTTTTAATCTTTCGGTAGCTATTGCCAGACCCGCTAAGTTTCTCCATTATTTTATTTTCTAATATTTAGTGATTATAGTGTTACAACACGGGTTCAACCTTGTGCTCAGTTAAACCGGACACGCTGGAAATCTCAACTCCTGTCATAATCTGCTAAATTTCGAGGGGCAAAGAGCTGACCCAAATATAACTATTTAAAGAAAATAATAATAATGTGATTGTTTAATTCCAAAAGTGAACTTTAGACAACAACCTGATACAAATCCTTTCTCTTAAACCTGTTTATTTTTTATTTGCAATTATACAATGCTGGTATGAAAGTTCACTCTTATATTTATGAAAAATCTATTTACAAAACCAGTTGTCGTCTTATGTGTCGAATCTCCTCTGCATGTTCCTGTCGGTCATCTTCGGTCTGCTACACAACGTTCTGAAAACGAGGTACCTTTCAGAGAGATATTCTGTTGACAGTCTGTTGGTGATTGGCTGCACTTTTCTGTTGTAAAGTGTGACTTTTTTTCCTTCAAAACCTTCATAGCCAATTTGAGAATCATCTTCCTATCCCAAAACCTCTTTCGAAATTTGAAGAGCCACTTCTCTCACCTTTAATTGAGCTGAAAATGTGTTGCTGGAAAAGCGCAGCAGGTCAGGCAGCATCCAAGGAACAGGAGATTCGACGTTTCTGGCATACGTCCTGCAGCAATACAGCTCTAACTCCTGAAGAAGGGCTTATGCCAGAAACGTCGAATCTCCTGTTCCTTGGATGCTGCCTGACCTGCTGCGCTTTCCCAGCAACACATTTTCAGCTTTGATCTCCAGCATCTGCAGACACTCACTTTCTCCTCACCTTTAATTGAACCAACAGAAAGTAAAGAAAATATTCTGGGCTATAATTTAAACTGATTGTGCGAATTTGAATTTGTTGTATACCATGACACTGATGCTCCAGGTATTTGTTTCACAAACAAATGGTTACATTGTCAAATCTTTCAGAACACTCTTTGCAAGTCAGAAGTTTCAGCTCCATTACCGTTATAACTTCGTACCAACTCCAACTAACGAAAAAATGAACCATCATGTTGAAAAGGTGGCTTCTTTTTTTTGTATTCCTTAACCACATTCCATGACAGACATACAACTACTTTATCAGTATATACTTTATCATTTATAATTTTATCATTTATACTTTATAAGTACATGTATATACTTTATCAGTTCAATTTGTGAAAGCTCATCTGCACTTATATTCTTACGACTCACAGCATTTAGCATTTGTAAATTAAATATCTGCTACTCGAGACACCAATGAAACATTCTCATATTCTTGTTTTTAAAGCGTTCCAAGAATGGCAGGAGATAATGATTCATGAACAGGACCATCTTTGACAAATTGTTCATGAAGTGCACATTAACATGTTGAAAGGCCAATGCCAAGCACAGTGGTTATTTTTCGATCGTGGAGCATTTCCTCCGGAAAAATAAAAAACTGCCTATTCAATTCCATCATTACTTTCCTGCAGCAATACAGCTCTAACTCCTGTGTCATTAGCATCGATGGCAATGTTGAGGGGTTCGAAAGGTTTGGTGTAGCTAAAACTGGTGTCCTGGTTAATATTGCTTCTAAAGGTACAATGCATCCGGGCATTGTTCTCTCCACCTTAATGTTCTGTTCTTCTTCATCAAATCTGTTATTTGAGTCACTGCACAAGTCCTTTGAACAATCTTCTGACAGGATCTGCTTAGTTGCAAAAAAATGGAAGCACTTCTTTCTTCGAAATTGGTTGAAGAACTTCCTAGATGGCCTTGGTGCTTGTCTTCTCGGGGTTAACCTTCCATGACCGATTTTATGTAGCAAGAACGTCATCTCTCCTTTTCTGAATTCAGTTTTGTTTAAGTTTATTACATGTTTTGTCATTTGTAGGCATTCAACAGTTCTGCTATCTATACCGCGTGGTCAGTCCTGCACTTACAACACCTAAATAGATGGCACAGTGTATTAACACAGCCACAATTCTGTCCATGAGGTTGTGGAACGTGGCGGGTGCATCATTGTGGTTTGATATAACCCATTCGAGTTTACAAACACAGGAATTTATTTCGCTGTCTCTGGCAAAGTTATCTGCAAATAACCATGCAGGAAGAATAACTTATGGATTTTACTAACTTGTCCAACATTCACAACACGATTCTCCAATCGCTGTATTGCACATACGTCCAATTCTGTTACAGTGTTCACCTTCAGATATCGAAGCAAAATCGCTGATTCACGTCCGGGTTTGGTGACTCAGACGATCAGTGAATTCCACTCTCGCTGGCATTGTTCAATGGCATCGTTGTTGAGCATGCCTCATTCAAGACATGTCTGAGTTTGAAACGGTTAATCCGATAGAAGTATCAGAACATCATTCCCTGAGCAATAGCATTAGACCTCCTCTTGGATTCCTACATATGTCCTCATACTGCCGTAACAAACCTTTCAATTGGGTTCTGTGCTCCTGTGACAGATAGTCTACAAATCTATCCCACTCCTTCAGGATTTATTCTTCTTTTTTCAATCTTAGTTTGTGGCACATCAAAATCAGCAATATCTGAATTTTGTTCCTCTCTCGGCGGGGCAGTAACTAAAACCTGTTTCTCCAATTATTTCTTTCCTGTATATTATGGTTTCAACATGCTCTCGTCACATTCAATACACAGTTTTTTTTTCTGTCTGGCATCTTTACTAGATAGCTCAGCTGACTCAACTTCCTTCAATTTGATAAGAGCCAGCAACACTGGCTTTGAAGAGAGCCCCTATCACTGGTAACAACAGTAATATCGCCCGGGAAAACCTCTGAGTCACAGTGTTTTCATCTGCACCCTGCTCCATTGTTGGTTGTACCCTCTTTCGGTGTTGTTTAACTAACTCCACTACATGATTTCATCTATCTCTCCTCTCTGATACGTCATCTAAGTGTGAGATCTATTACTTTGGTCCTGTCAATTTCTCTTAATTCCAAAGGGCATTTCACTTCATATCAGAACATTAAATCGAAGTTTGGGGCATCTCGAATGGCAAATGATACGAATGAGATACGTTTATCTCAGTTATTCGTGTAATCCTGACAGTATGTTGTGAATATGGCATTTAATCTCTGAGGCTACCTTTCTAAAGCTCCCTGGGATTCAGGTTAATACAAACTTGATTTAAACTGCTGTATACCAAAGCTATCCATGACCTCCTTTTGACAGCCTCGCAGTAGAATAGGCCCTTGGTACAATTGAAGCTATCTGGGTTGCTCATGGCTTGTGAACTAATTTCCCTGACACCTCTACTAATCTTTTTGCCTTGATACTCGATAATGGAATTACATCCATTATGGTTAGAAAATATTGGTTCCCACTGTCAGTTCTCAGTAGTGGATCTACGCAATCAATAAAACCCGAGTTAAATGTTCTTCAAATGCGTGATTTTGAACAGAGGTGCTGGTCTTTTGGAACGCCTCTGGCTAAACTGATATTTGGCATGTCTAACACGTATGGGAAAAAGTAACCATATCCTTGTGCATTCTAGCCCAATGAAAATGATTTTATACAAGGGCTTGAGTCTTTCGTACGTCTCAGTGACCTTCTACAGTTAGAACATGTGGTGCCAGTAACACCCCCGCCGCAAATCCTACCGGTTACACAACTGTCCTGGTCTCCATTTCCGTCTAAAGATTTTATCTCTAAGATAATTACCCTCAGGAATATCCTCTGCCTCCTTTTCGGAATATGAATAGAAGATATCTAGCCCTCTGCCTGTTTAGGTTTGTCCATCGTTATTACATCAAACAGGGTTTCCACGATCTGAACCACAATTCATTCAACTGTCTCTCTAGTTTTTGCTTCTGCAATGATTCCAGATATCGGATCTGGTTAATACACAATCTGGGAAAATATCAGTTTACTTCCGCTTTATCTCCTCGGTTTCTTGATCTTCCTGAGGAGGTCTTCACAAAAAGGGAAGTCACTCCCAAACTGAACCTCCCTCACTCATTACCAAGAACACACAGAATTCCTGGAACTCACACTCTGTCAATCAACACCACTGTAAACTCCCCAGTCTTCAGCTGACAGTCTACTCTGATCTTACATAGGGAACGCTAAATTCCTGTCCACCTATACCATAGATTCGCACACTTTCGAGGATCAAATCGGGAAGAGTGCAAATTCGCTGATCCCCTACTACCAGCCACTGGTTCGATGCTGTATCTCTCAAAATGATAACTTCTCGTCCAAGTCCCGCTGTTCGTTCTCAATAGACTTTACCCCCAGAGGCGAATCCTTTATAAAGGTCAGGTATTAACTCCATACACACCCACTGCTGAGGCTGTGCACTTTCCTGCATCTCCTCGGCTTTGTTTTTGGAGATTTATTTCCTGATTCAATAATTGCACCGTTTAGCTTCTTATGCCACATTTTCCCCCCACAGCAATTGGTGCTGATCCTCAATGAGAGTTCGAACAAAGCATATTGTCGCTTTTGTTTGGTTCACTGCCATTGTGATACATTGCAGCAGTAATGTATGTTTTCCGTATGCAGGATGCTGCTAGATCCAACCATACCCCTCGCAAAACAAACTTTCTGGAAGAGGAAGGAGAGTAAAAACGCGGGCAGTTACGAAAAATGCAGAACTTATTTGCGAGCCACAAGTCTGTGTAAAACGCTGTGATGGAAACACTGCAAAGTTTGCAAAAAGGTGTGAGGACGTTTCATGATTTACGAATAATAAGCACTTTAAACGATGCAGTGCAATGGAAAGGTCACATCAGCGTTGACTTGAAACGAGTCACCCCATCACCTACATCTGTGGTATCGACGGCATCTGACACTGTTTCCAAAATTTGTTAACCATTTGAGTAATGTTTCAACCAACGTCTTATTCCTGTGATGAACATCACGGAATCAGCGAGACTATTTTGAGATGATCTGCAGTTTCTCAGAGAGCGACTGTGGAGATCAATGCACTGGCACGGGAAGGGGGTTGGAGGAGGAATCGCCTTAGAGGCAGCCTATTTGTATCACTGATCCGGGCGTTGGTGAATACCGGCCAACACAGGCTCGGTTGTGAAGAAAACGAAAGGGAATGGTGATCTTCTTGGAACAATTTTCAAGAACTTTCCCATGTGTGTAATGTCAAGTTCAGCACTATCTGGATTGGACCCTGTCGTGTCAGTTGTAACAAGTGCCACATTATCCTTTTGCTCTCGTTCCGGACTGAAAAACGGTTTGAGCATATTCACCTGACACATTGTGAGACCTGGAATTCTTTGAGGGCATTATGGGCGCGGTGGACAATGGACAATCAGCGCATGTGGTGCATCTGAATCATCAGGTGACATTAATCAAGATGATACACAAAAGGCTGCTGCAACAGAAACATGGCATTGTTGGTAATGTAGTAGCATGTACAGATGATTGGTTAATGAAAAGAAAGCAATAGTTATAGAGAAATAGTTATTTTGGGGTTTGGCAAACAACGGCTACTGGTTTTCCTCAGGGACCAGTACTGGAATCGCAATTGTTCCGTTTGATATCGATGATTTGGTATTGGGAGGCAACTGTACTTTGCCAGTGTTCACATCTGACACCACGATGAGTGCTACGGCAAAAACCACAGACGTATATAAAGAGGTTACAGAAGTGGGCAATAGTGAGGCAAGTGCAGTAAAATGCTGGTAAATATGGAAGTGTTTCTCTGATATTTATATTTCATTCTATAATATTGTGAATAAATTTAAGTCTTTTTAAAAACATGGTAGTCAACCTAGCTCACTTACTCTGAGGAATTTTCACTGTGCATTTACAAGATCAAATAGTAAGGTTACGGTCTGGGCTGCCTGCTTAAGAATGTATTGAGTCGTCTGTCCTCGTCGAGAACGGAGTTGTTATTTCTTGAAGCAGAGGAAATTGTGTGGTGACCTGATTGAGGCGTGAAAAATAATCACGGACGTGGAAATGGAAGACTGATTAATCCTCTTGATGTATCAGCAGGGGGCGTAGATTTCAGATGAGAGAGAGAAAGTTTTGAGTCGATATCAGGAAAACTTTGTCAGCCAGCGAGAGGTTGAATTTGAAACTCAATGTAAATGTTGTGGATGCAGAAACTAAGATTTATTCAGACGTGAGTTTGTGATAGAAAGCAATGCAAGGCAAAGTGATGTAAAATGGGATAAGAATTGTCAAGCATGAACAAGGAGCTTGAGGGCTGTTACTCCACCAGTGTGGTCAGCTCATTCAATTATCCCTGGTGGTCCAGTGATGAGAGATCGGTCCTTTCAGTGTAGCAGCCCACGTTCACTTCCTGACAATTGAGTCTTGGTCTTTTTCTTCCTGACAGCAATAAAAACAAAAGCAAAAACAGACCATATGTGCCGGTAATCTTTTCAAGGGCTCAGATCAATTCTTGTACCCGAGAACATCAGAGTCAATGTCCTCGCATCTGAAAGAAGGGGACGGTGCCTCGACAGTCCATGCTGCGTCGGATAGTTGTCCCTTCATTCTCCACTGATTCCGATTCACAAAGCTGAATTTGGGCAACATATTTTTTTTCCTTGTCATTCCCCCAAGGCGCACTGACTGGGTCAGTGGGTTGTAAAATGGAATTAAGCCCACGAACAGAGTGTGGGGTTATCTCAGCTTCACCTCCTATGATCACGCTGGGACATTGACTAAGATTTTCGGGGGGCGTTGGGGGCACTTACTGAGGGTTCCAGCATATCAGGAATCCAGACCTCAAATCGGCTTCAAAGCAAAGTGGAAAATTTGGTTTCACGCACCATGTTGAGCTAACATTGATCTCGAGCCAGTTCGGACTCAACGTTAAAACACCTAATTTGCATTGAGTCGGGTTAACCATCGGTCTGCTGACCCAGTGCACACTTCACCTTTCTATTCTTTATTTGCATGTTGCACAGTCCTGGTGCTAACATGGACATGCGCAATAACAGTTACGTTCTTAAGTTCAACAAGCAATGAAGATTGCTTGTCACTACTTCACTACAATGCTCCCCATTTTGTGAAGCGGCGACTTTCATAAAGAAGACAAATTTGGCTTCGTTAAGCTTCCATTCTCCCTATTTAGGCTCAGCAATTCAATGGGATCATAGCTGATCTGATCAACTTCATATCCACTACCTTGATTAATCTTTCAATAACTCGAAGTAAGCCAAATCTCAACATCGTAAATTCCCCTTAATTTTCGGAGACTGAAGTTACTATAATGACCTGTGTGAGTTTGCAGGAAGCTGATTAATATGAAACGAGGTAAAAATCACTTCCTGCAATCTCACCCAGTGCAGTGTGAGTCATATGGGAATTGCCAGAGAGCGATAACATTCCTACTGTTTCTCCCTGCGCAGATGCTCTTCCACGAGTTGAATTTTGCAGCGTTTTTCTTTATCATTGAGTCATTTGCCTGGAATAGATGTTTACTTAAACCACAAACATGTGTTCTCGAAAAACTATTTCACTGCAAATAAAATTATCTGAGTACCCTTTCCATCAGCCTGATGTACCAACTCTCCCTGCTCCATGTCAATAAAAGCTGCTGAAGGTGAGGTTGCAGCTCCTCACCTCGGTATTTCATGCTTCTCTGTAACGTCCGAGACGCACATTTTGATCACCAATTGTATCACTGGAGCCACATCCGCTTGTTTAATCCCTCCCCCATTTCCAGTTGGATCTTCGCAGTTGGACCACTCAGTTTCTCTGATTCAAGGCTTGGGACCTGGGATCATATGATCGCCTGCAGCAGTGGGCACTTCCTTGCGTGCGGAAATTGGTGAAGTAACCGATGTTAAATTACATTGTTCTTGAGAAGTACATTTCGCCAATAGTCTGCAGTATCCCCTATTCCTCTGAACATTGTCGAAGCCTATCAATCTCAGGGTTCAACAACTTCAGAGTCAGCTGAACATTGAACTTTATTGGCTCCAGAGACTGTGGAGATTCCGAGTTCGCACATCTCAGTCACTGTTTGGCAGGTACTCCCGACGTGCAGGGGTACTGTTCCTGAGATATACTCTGCCACGATCCTTCTTGCTTTTTGCAGCATGCTTTCCATGTGGCGCTGGGATGGCGCAGTGGTTAGTACCTTGCACGGTGGATGTCAGAAGATCAGCAACAATCTGAGTTACACCAAGGATCAATTCTCCCTTTCTCTGTCACTTAATACATAATTAATAAAGGAGGGAAGGAATCAATCCGTTTTTACATCAAAATATTCGTCTGTTTAATGACTTTGCCCCTTTGAGCACACGAGCTCTCACACCTTTGCGTTTCATATATGAAAATTCAAACCCACTCATTCTCAGAGATTTCTCTCCATCCCAAAATCACTAACCCTCCTTTACATCTCTCCTCCCATTACAGTGAGATGCTGCACAATCTAACATTCATATTGACACCGTTTAGTTAGTCCTACTGATGTCACGGTTGCTGAGTGAATTTCCCCAATCCCACTATCTTCACATTCAAACCAGGCATTCCAGTTACATGGCACGGTTATGAGATCAATCCCCATGTAGCAGGTTTTACTGACATGGAGCAGAGATTAGTGGGGCATCAGGCTCAGGAAAATGACACAGTGCAGTATTGGGCAAAGTGCGCTTTTTTTTGGAAAATACCAGAATCTGTCGCAATTTGCATCATATATTTCGTTTGTTCATTCAGAGCTAGCCAGAGTACTGTGTGCAGTTCTGCATATCATATTATTGCAGGTTGTGTCTGCACTGGAAACGGTGCAGAAGAAGGTTAACAAGGATATTGTCTGGTGGAAGAGTTTCAGTTATGAACAGAGATTGGACAGACTGGGTTTGTTTTGTTTTCTGAGACCAGAGAAATTGTGAGGAGACATGTTTGAGATTTACAAAATAATGAGGGTTAAACTGGTTGGAGTGAAAGAGTGATCGATCCCCAGGCAGCATAGCTTTAAAATAAGGGGCTGGAAGGATTGAGTCAATGCGCAGTAAAACTTGACCAGCCAGCGGGTGTGTAAATCCTCAATTCACTGTCTGTCAAGGTCGGACACGCAGAAAGCCACATAACATTCAGAGTTATTCAGAAGTGAATTTGTGATGATAAGGCATACAAAAGGAACTTATAGAAAATGGGATGAGGATCGCCAACGGTTGTTCCTGACAAGAGCATGTACAAGGAACTTGCAGGCTGTTACTCTACCAGCGGAAGGCAGTATAATGCTGATTTTTGATGGTCTAGTGATGAGGATTCGACCCTTTCACCGCTGTAGCTTGGTCTGGATTCCTGCTCAGGGCATGCTGTGTTTTTTATTCCTGGCAGTGACAACAGAACAAGCAGAGCATTTCGGACGGGAGTCCTTTCAATGACCCGGATCAATATTATTTCCGATAGCCTCCAAGCCAATCTCGCGTCTCTTGAAGAAGAGAAGGTGTCCCGATAGTCTTTGCTTCATCCAACAGTTCACTATTTACTCTCCACTGATCCTCCTTCTGAAAGCATTTCGAAAGATTTTCAATGCTGAAACTAAACTAGTTATTTTGTTTCCTTGCCATTCCCCGGAGCCACATTGATTACGTGGGTGGGATTGTGAAATCGAAAGGTGCCCCTGAGCAGCGTCTCAGACTATTTCAGCTACACCTCCTTTTATGATGCTGGGACATTGACTCTGATGTTCTCTTGGACTTTTACTGAATGTTTCTGCAGATCTGACATTCTAACCTCAAATCGGCTTCACAACAATGAGGAAGGTTAATTTGTGTGTGTAATAAATGCCAACATTATACGAAAGCTGTGTAGGAATTGAACCTACAAACGCCTGTTCTATCGTGGGTCGCGACATTCATTGCGGCCCTGACCCCAAGCGCCCTTCAGTCTTGCATGCTGCAGAGTTCTCATCTTAATTCGATCATGATCAACAGCAGTCATGTTGACAAGGTGAACAACCAGAATGATAATCACCGTCACTGCTTCAGTCCAACGGCTTGCACATTTTTGAGTAGGGATAAAGAAAATGCATTTGTCGTCATGATGCTTCCATTCACCCTCTGCCTGCTCAGCAATTCAATGGTACCATCGCTGATCTGATGCATTTCAAATCCACTAGTTTTTCATTCATAACTGGGGGTAAACTCATGCTTAATCACAATATCGCATATACCTTTTTTTGGAAGTTTAGTTTAAATTGAATAATATGAAACGAGCTGAAAATCTCTTCCCGCATTTTAATCCAGTGCTGAGATATCCATACGAGAAATGTCAGAAAACGAAAACATTCACTCCGTTTCTGTCTGCACAAATGCTGATCCACGTGTTAATCTTTGCAGGAATTTTCTGTATAACTAAGGAATTTTGCTGTGACATATGCTCCCTGAATCCACGAACTCGTTCTACTAAAAACTATTTCACTTCAGATTAAAATAGTTGATAAACCTTTCCCCAGCCTGATATACCAATGCTCCCTGTCGACAGAGGCTGTTCCAGTTGAGTTTGGGGCTCCCAGGCTAATGTCCCAATGCTCCCTGTTATATGTCAATAGAACCTGCTCCAGGTGAGGGCGTGGCTTGCAAACATGGGCATTCATGCGCCCCTATACCGTCAGAGAACGACGTTCTGCTCACCGATTGCATTACTATATCAACATCCACGCACTCATTTCATCCCTATTTTCAGTTGGATCTCCGGGGCTGCGCTACTCTCTTTCTCTGATTCTGCTCCTGTTAATGTATTATATGATAGTCCCAGCAGTGGTTACTTCCATGAGTGTATAAGTTGGTGAAGTAACCAATATTAATCTGCACTGTTATTGAGAAATTCATTTCAGAACTACCTGCGTTGTCCCTTCACCATTGGAAGATTAGTACAAATCTATCAATCTCAGTCTGCAGGAAAGTCAGAGTGGGCAGACTTTTTATACTTCGAAATCCGCAGAGGCTGTTGAAATTCTGCTTTGCCCCGTCTTTGTCACTGATTTGCAAGAATTTCTTTTGTGCATGTGGTGCCGTTCCTGAAATATGCTCTGCCTATATCCTTATTGCATTTTGCATCCTGCTTTCCCATGTGGCGCCAGGGTCGTGCTGCAGTTACTAACTTACGTTTTCGCCACAGTGATATCAGGTCGAATCTGAATTGTGACTTTTTTTCATGTTTTGCTAACGTAGTATGTGCTTAGCAAACGCTGAAAGGAATCAGTCATTTTTTAAACAAAAATATTCGAGGTGATCATTTTGCTCCTTCTGACACCCGCTCACTCACATCTCTGCATAAGCCTGAAGAAGGGCTTATGCCCGAAACGTCGATTCTCCTGCTCCTTGGATGCTGCGCTTTTCCAGCAACACGTTTTCGGCTCTGATCTCCAGCATCTGCAGACCTCACTTTCTCCTCTGCATTTTACATATCAGGATACAAAACTCATCCATTCTTGGAGCTTTCTGACCCTCCCACACTCAACCCCTCCCCCCCTTTCGTCCTTACTCACATTTCTCCGAGGCGATGCATAATCAAACACATGGGACATTCAGCCGGTCTTGATGGGGTCACTCTTACTGGATGACCTTCCCCGAGTCCCACCATCTGGACCTTCAATCTAGTCAATTCCTTTATTTGTCACGGATGTGAGATCAATCATCATACCGTTTTTACAAACATGGACCAGAATTAATTGAACATTAGACTCAGGTAAAGAACACAGTGCAAAACTGAGCAAAGGTACTTCATTACAAAAGACCAGTTTCCGTGAGCATCTGCATTACTTGTTTTGTTCGTTCATTTGGCTCTCGCTGGAGTATTGTGTGTAGTTCTGCATTTCTCATTACAGCAGGTATGTGATAGGTCTGGCAACGGCACAGAAGATCATTACCAGGATATTGTCTGGTTGAATAGTTTCATATATGAAGAAACATTGGACAGACTGGTGTTGTTGATTTTCTGACAACGAAGGGGATTGTGACGAGACATGACTGAGATGTACATAATATTGAGGGATACAGATAGGAACGATTGAAAGAAACTTAATTTCTTGATCAGCCACCATGGGGCGTAGATTTAAGGTAAGAGACAGAAAAGTTTGAGTTGATATGCGGAAAACATTTAGCAGTCAGCGGGTGGTTAAATCTGGAGCTTAGTCTCTGTCGGGGTTGGAGAAGCAGAAACCCACGTAACATTCAGAGGTAATCAGACGTGAATTATTTTCATGCTAAGTCAAACAAGGCAACGTAATGTAAAATGGGATTAGGAATGACAACCGTTTGTTTGTGACACGAGCACGTCCAAGGAGCTTGAGAAATGTTATGCGGCCCGTGTGTCTGATGTCAGTATTCATTCCTGACGTCCAGCAGTTTGGGTTTGGTGCTTGCGTCGATTCAGCCCGGGTTCAGTTCGCGGTCAGGGAGTGAGGGCATTGTGTTTCTGACAGCGACAACCGCAGAGGCAGAAAGTCTGTGATGGGAACCCTTTCAATGCCTCAGATAAATTTATGTCCCGCAGAACATGAGACGATGTTGCAGAGTCTTGAAGAAGGGAAGGTGCGTCAGCAATCCCTGCTCAGTTGGAAAACGCAACCAACATTCTCCTCTGATTCCGCTTCTGAAATAATTTCTAAGATTCCGAATGGTGAGACTTGGCTATTTATTTTGTTTGCTTGTCATTCCCAGGAGCTCCAGTGATTGGCACGGTGTGTTGGAAAATGGAAAGATGCCCATGAGCAGCGTGTGGGACTATTTCAACTTCGCCTCCTGTGATGACACTGGGATATTGATACTCGTTGTCTCGGGGATATTCAGGGAAGAATCATGCAAATCGGGAATTCAAACATCAACTCGTTTTCAGAGCAATGAGTGAAGTTAATTTGTAAGTGTAATAAAATCCTGCATTAAACGCGAAAGAAATAGGAGTTGAAGCTACAACCACCTGATCCAAAGTCAGGTGCAATACCGATTGCGCAACTGGCTCGTGCATGCTGCAAAGTAGCGATTTAAACATAGACATGAGCAATAGCAGTCGTGTTCACAATTTGAACAACCAGGAAAGACAATCACCATCACTGCTTCACCACAAAGGCATGTTTTTTTTTAATTGATGAGCTTCGCAAGCAAAACACATTTGTCCTCATGAGGCTTCCATTCACCTTCTGTCTGCTCAGAAGGTGGGAATTCAATGGGAATCACTGCTGACCAGAGAAACTTCAACTTAACCAGTCTGTTTTTCCTCCTAAACCAAGGTAAACTGGAGCCTAATTACAATGTTGTATTTTTCCGTTAATGTTCGGAGCTTGGATTCATTTTAATAACCTGTGCAAGCTTGCAGGAAATTGAATGATATGGACGAGCTGAAGATGCCTTTTTGCAATGTAACCCAGTGCAGAGTCAGCCATGTGACAAAAATTACAGAGAGAAAGCATTGCCTCCTTTTTTCTCAGCACATATTCTCCTCCATGAGTTCAATCTTTGCAGGATTTTTCATTATAATACACACTTTTCACCGGGACAGATAATCCCCCAGTCGATAAACATGTGTCCTATTTAAAACTGTACCACTTAAGATTAAATAGCTGAGTTGCCTTTCCCCCAGCCTGATATCCCAATGCTCCCTGCTCGATGTCAACAGAAGTTGTTCCAAATGACGTTTGAGCTTACAGACTCGATATTTCTCGTATCTCTGTACCATCATTGAAGGACACACCGCTCACCCACTGCATCAGTAAACTTTGATTTCGTCAACAGCCTGATTTAGTAGGTCCTGGAATTCATGGCATCACCAGTTTCTGTGTTGCAATTAGTCAGCGCGTTTGGCTGTTGATCGAAAGATACAGAACAGTCTGATGAGAACAGGGGCAAAATTTGGATGCGTTGAGCTGCTGTGATGTTGCGGCACCAATAAAGGCATCGTTAAATTCGAACTACAAACAATTAGAGTGTCCTCGCTGAATTATCCGAGGCCTTGAGATCCTCTGCACCTCTCGGGCAATGTGTCATTGTGTCTCCCTCTGCGGGTGAAAATCAGAATGAGTCCCTCAAGCGGGTTACAACACAGTGTGACCTTGTCAAACGTCAGTCCCATGGTTGTATCACTTAAGATCACATGAAGAAATTCATTGACATTTCCCCTAGAAATATTAAAACACACAAGGTTTTGGGCTAATTGCTGGAAACTGGGACGAGAATAGATCGATGTCTGATGAGCTCCACTCCATGATTGACTACATGATCTTTTCCCACTCGAAGGCAGGTAGAAACTGATCTGCAGTGAAAAAGATTACAAATGAAAAGAGAAATGTGGTGCCTTTGACAATAAATGCCACACCTTCTGTCGCCTTCCCTTGCGATCGAGTGTTTAGGATTTGGCGCTTTCACTGCCATGGCATGGTTCAATTCCCGGCCAAGGCGTGGGTGTTTTGGGCTGCAAACATATCATGGTAGCTGTCTTTCTGAACGGTTTTCCGAAGCTCGTGGGTCATTGGTTTTGACGCAAAGGTTATTAATGTAAATAAAACAAAAAGCTGCAGATGCTGGAAATCTGAACCCAAAACAGGAAATGTGGAGAAACCCATCCGGCCTGGAAACGTCTGTGGATAGAAACTGGGTTTATGTTCCAGATGAGAGAACCAGGTTCTATTGTACATTTCTATATTATAATGCAGGGAAAATGAACCATTTTATTTGTCAAATCTGGATATTTAACAAAATTGCTCATTCACTGACAACCGTCAATGTTACAAATTCTGAAGAACTCAATGTCTGTGATGGTACTTCCATTGCCCTGAGCTGTTGAATGGCTGTGCTTAAATTGTCACCTTTTTTCTTTTCCTTTCTGTCAGTGAGCAGTCACGTCGCATGAACGATGGATCGCTTCATTGTCTACTTCAACATTTCTGTTTATCCAACTGAGCCTCTTTCATATTCTCCCACTCTATGTCTCAACAGACTAAAACTCAATCAGAACACGGATTTGCTTGGTCAGCAACACGACACTCGTGAGAGGTTTGCGGAATGGCCCTTCAATACAACACTCAGGTGCTACTGATATTGGAAACCAGGATCTCCTGTTTATTACAGAGGCGCTTTCACCAACTGAGTCATAGTGCCACACCGCAAGTGACTTTGCTCATCCCTGTGGGCTGTTTCTTAATCACTTGACCACAGTAACTCGGAAATGTATCTTTCGTATCAAAGTTGCTCAGTGAGAATTGCAATCCAGCAAGTGAGGATGCAACTGAGGAATGGAGATTTTGTGTTTTGACTCAGCTGCTTTTCAGAACGAACGTTGCAGGACTTGTGGTGAGCACTCGATTCTGGTCTGATCATGTTTCAATCGATGCAATTCACTGAAAACTTGCCAGAAGAAAGTGAGGAATTTCTTCTGGTTATCAAAAGGGACTGCATCTCCAGATGACACGAAGCGATGATAAATCAGCAGACGATTATTGAATAATTTAAAATCTGACAAAAGAAAAATCGCGTCGGCGGTATTGGAAATCAGAACAGCCCACTGGGAAACACAATAATGACTACGGTGCTCAACGCGCTCTCCATTTCGCCACACAGCATCATTGAACTTGATAACAATGCGCACAAAGTTACCTCTGCGCAATTGACTGGGATCAGACTGTTCTCTTCTCTCCACAACGAAAGTAGCAGTCTGTATTTTGGTCATGTAAAACCGATAAGTGTCAATTGTTATTGAAGTATCTGCAATCTGAAGCAGTGACTCGTTGACATTCAGGTTATGGAATGTTACATTTTTCAAACACCGCAGTCTCTGTTGAGTGTTCAATCAGCTCGGCCGGCTGTTTAGCAAAGTATTTGCGAGATAAAATGGAGCATTATCTTAGAATCAGGGCCACACTGTTCAGGGGACACATTCAGGAGGGCTTCTGCATATACAGTTTGTCAGATGTTTGGATTTCTCCTGCATGAACGGCAAAGGATATAGGGTCATTTGTTTAAACTTTAAATCTGAGACAGATTCTCTTTGTTCAGGAAAGGTATTGAGGGATATGGGGCATTGGAAGTTAAACGGAGCTTGAACTTTGAAATTGGGAACAGTATTAAGGGTCTGAAAAGCTTACTGCTCTTCCTGTATTCCTATTACTTTTACTGTTTCATTAGCGCATATATCTGGCCTGTGAGTCGGGACAGTACCTGCAAGAAAATGTTCCCCAGTTATTGAGTGTTCTGGAAATATCGAATAAAGATATGTATATGCAACTTGTACCAATATTTTGCAAGTGTGACATCTACCCAAGGTCCGGGTGGATGCCATCTCAATGGGGACCAAACTTGGCTATCAGCCTCTGCTCAGCCACTTTTTGTTGTTGCCTTTCCTGACGTCCGCCTTGGACGATGGTCAATCGAAGGTCCAAGGTCGAACATCCCGGAATGCCGAAGTATTCTCCAACTGGGAGGGACCATTCCTGTCTGTTGATTGTCCTTGGTGACCATTCATCCGTTGCCGGAGGCTCAATTTGGACTCGCAAATGTACCATGCCTCAGAATATCTTTGCCTGCAGCGTATGAGATAGACAACTTTGCCTGAGTCTCATGAATACCTGCTATGTTCGTGGTGGGATATGCCCCATGTGTATTGGTGGTATCTGTGTCGTCATTCTGACATGTTTGCACCATCTACCCTGAGAAGCTTGTATGGCATCATCCTAAAAACCAGGCAATATGAAACGAGCAATGATCTGTTTGCGATTGGTGGATGTTTCATGGCGATAGGTGCAGTTTGGGGAAGGTCTTCGCGAGGTGCTCATCCTCATTGATAAATTGTTGCAGGTTGCGAAGAGCACGGCATAGTTTTTCGGCTCTGGAACTTAATGGACAATGGCACCTCTTCTTTTCAGCTCGTGTCTGTCTTCTGAGGGCATTAATGTTCCTCGCTGTGGCATGTCGGAACTAACTACCGATGAGTTTAGAATCAGACCCTGTTCTTACGAAGACATCCCTGAGTACTTCCAAGTGCCGTCTCGTTCCTCCTCATCTAAACAGATCCTGTGTGGGCGTACGGCTTGCCTATAGGTGTTGGCTGTTTTAATATGTTTAGGCTGGAAGCTGAAGAAGTGTTACTTTGTGAGGTTATCCGTGGGTTTGCAGTAGAGCGTGGTGGTGAGGTGCCATTCCTTGACAGAGATGCATGTGTTCGAGAGTGAGACAAATAGCTGAGAGTAGTCCATGGTGAGTTTGATGGTGGGATAAAACTTGTTGATATCACTGTGCAATTATTGCAGTGACTCCTCTCCATGGGTCCAGAGGCAGAAAATGTTCTCAGTGTATGTGGTGTGCAGTGTTGTTCGGAGGTCCTATGTAGAGAAGAAGTCATGTTCGAACCTATACACTAAAGTGTTGACATATTGGGGTGCACATTTAGTCCTCATGGCTGTTCCATGTTGCTGGCTGAAGAAATGGTTGTCAAAGGTGAAGACATTGTGATCGAGGATAAAAGGGATGAGTTTTAGGACGGTGCTTGTAGATGGGGAGTTGTTGGTGTTGACTACTGAGTCTTCTACAGCGATGCCGTCATTGCGTTGGATGCTGGTGTAGAGTGCTAAAGCTTTTATTGTTGGGAGGAATGTTCCAGGCTCAACTGGTCCATCGGTGTTGAGTTACAGGAGGATATCTGTAGTGTCATGGCAGAAGCTGGAGGTCCCCTGTACAATGGGTTTCAAGATTCCTTCGACATAGCCAGAAAGTTTCTCACAGAGAGTCCCATTCACTGATACGATGGGACGTCCTGGTGAATGAGATTTTGTATCTTCGGAAGGCAGTAGAAGTCACCTACACGAGAAGTATGTCGGATTTGAGTGCACTTAGGGAACTCTGAAGAACACTGTCCAAATTCCTGATCAATGTGTTTTGTTCACGGGTGTGGTGCTGAGCTGATAGGCGGTATTTGCCTGTATGTTCCTGGTTGTTCAGTTGTCGGTGCACTTCCTTGCAGGAATCTGTTCTATTCTGAATGTCGATGGCTCCTCCTTTATATACTGGTTTGACGCCGATGTTGTGATTGATTTTGAGAGCATGGATGGTGTTGCATTGTGATCAGGTGATGTTCTGTTCTAACTTGTGGGTACGAATAATGTATCTGACAGTTATATATTAACTGACGGTTTCAGCACACATGTCAAGCTCAGTGCAGCAGCCTTCCGTTGAATTCCAGGTTGACTCCTTTTTGGTCGCTCCTATACAGATCCCTGTGATGACTGTTCCCATTCGGTGGGGCTCATTGGGATCATTGCCAGCATCTTGAAGAATTCCCGGAGTCTCATTCGTCTGAAGAATTTCTCAGTGCCTGCTGCAAGTACCACTGGGTACTTTTTGTTGGTGGGGCAGAAAATGAGGCCCCTGCTAAGAACTTCAAGCTCTTCCGGTTGAAGGGTGTGGTCAGCTAAATTAACGATTGAATTCCTCACGGTGATAATATCCACTGTGGTGCCAGGTGGGACTGGCTACTGCTGTTGGTAATTCTCCAATTTCTTGTTTTAGGTGTGCCTGTACGTGGTGTAGTTTTGTCGCCTTGTCTCTTTGGAAATGTCCCGTAACTTCAACTGAGTGCAGGCTGAGGGTGTGTTCTTTATCTTAGTTTCAAAGTTGTGGCGCCTGGTGTAAAGTTGGTGCACGGGATAATCGAGGTGTTTGCGAGAGGTGCAGGGGCAAAGTCTCTCCGCGTATTATGTGTTGTAGGGCGACTTGAGCGGGTTCTTGATCCGTAATCCTTTTGATAATATTCTTGCTTGCCTGCATTCCAGTAGAAACTTGATGTCTGTATCAATATGGGCTAACTTCTTGGAGATCATCTCCACTTTAAGCCGACAGTTATTGGTGTCGACAGTGGTCATGAATTGGAGATAGCAGTGTTGAACTGGGGTGTACAAAGTTAAAAATCACAAAACACCAGGTGAGAGAACAACAGGTTTATTTGGAAGCACCAGCTTTCGAAGCGCTGCTCCTTCATCAAGTGACTGTAGAGAAAAGGATTGTATGACAGAGACTTCATAGCAATATTTGCAAATGTAGTTTTGTGATTTGCATATTCGTGAAATAATCCAGGTGTTTTTCGAAATATAAGTTTTGCTGCATCGCAATGTAAACTTCTGTAATAAATTTTGTGTCTTATAATCTTCTCCACAATCACATGATGAATGAGCAGCCCTTTGAAAGCTCATGCTTCCAAATAAACTTGGTGTTCAATAAACTGGTGGTGTGTGACTTTTAACTTTTTACACACCAGTCCAAAACTGACATCCCCGAAACATGACTCTTTTCTGTTGTACATCCAGCAATCTGGCTAAACACAGTTGGTGGGTCTAAGAATATGGTGGTGGAAAAGCACAGTTGATGACGCAATATCAGAGGAGCAGTAGGTTCGACGTTTCGGACATAAGATCTTCACAAGGAATTAGGCTTTTGGGTCAAAGAGGCTATCAGATACAGAGGAGGGGAGTGGGGCTGTGGGAAGGCTGTTCTGAGTGCGACAGATGCAGCAAGCTGAGGGTGAAAGTGACAGGTCTGAGAGGAGAGTGCAGCAGTTAGATGGGAAGGAAGATGGACAAGTTGATTCGTTCAAGAGAGCAGTGCCAAGTTGGAAATTTGAGACTGGGACAAGTTGGGGGGGAGGCGAAATAGGGGAAGTGGTGAAAACCACATTGATTTTGCGTGCTTGGGTGGTCCGAAGGTAGAAAATGACACAAATGGTGCTGACACAGATGATCTGTCATTTCATATTATTGGGTAACAAGTGAACAGAGGCAACAGTTAACATTGATCCGATGTGTTTTCTAATTCGATGTTATTACTGCCAGGGTGCAGTTACGTTAAAATGAACTAATACAAGCCAATTCGACCTTTCAGTGACGATGAGCTACATAATGTTGGCAACGGTAGTGATGTCTCATATCTACAAAACGGGAAAGCAATGCCCAGGCGCAATGTGGAAGAGGATATGGAACATGCGCGGAAAGAGTAATGGTGATGGTGGGATGATCGCTCCTCGGATCCAAAAACAGTAAGTGTACGGTGCTGGTAACTGAGATTAATCAGCGAATCCTCAGGCAGTCTGACTAAGCATCGAAAAGACAGCGTGGCCTCGTCTGCCAGCGGGGTGCCCCAGGGGTAAACGACGTCATTCCTTATTCGGGCTACAAGCGGCAACTGTTTTCGTAGGTGGAGAATCATAACTTGTCAATTCAGCTAATGGGGCAAAGCTGTGAAAAAGAAGGAAGGAATAGGCAAAACATTCCGCAAGAAAAACAAAACTTATTAAAGGAACTCTGTAGTTTTGCAATCATCACTGAAGAAAAACAGAGTTAACCATTTCGACTCTGGTGACTCAATTTTATGTCCTGCCCTCTTAACCCCTGCACTGTCTCGCCACATTTGTCCAAAGACCTGTGGCTCTGTTTGGACACATGAAAGCCCTCAGCAGAAGCTCAGGAGATTGAATAAACGCCATCTTCAAATACAGGGTCAAGCAATGGAGAAGAGGTGAAATATTCAACAGGCTGCTTGATGTGGCCTCCGTGAACTACATCACAGGAGGAGAGAAGGTGTGAATCCTTCATTTACAATAACGATTAGCCGAGGACAGCTTGTGCCTGAATGTAAATTGTGTCCTCTATTTGTTATCTAAGTTGTTAGCTATTGTGAAGAATGTTTCTGATTGGTCTTGTCCAAAATTTCAAAAGTATGCACAACTCTCACCTTTTGTACGATTGTGCACTGCGTACTTCCGTCTCAGATTAAATAAGCAGCTTCAGAGTGCCGTTTGTAGCTGACACAAAAGACAATGATTTCAGGCTTTGAAATGTTCTGCAGTAAAATGAAGGAAATTTCTGTTCATTCAGAACTGAATGTCAAACAGGCCAGCACAGTCTGTGACCTGAATGAGAATTTGGTGTTGCAGTTACTAACATGTGCTTGTTGCTAAAACGGTTATAGTTGCTTCAGAATCTTGTTTCAAAAATACCTCTTGTTGAACCACGGCAACCACATTAACTCTCTCTCCACTGATCCAGGCCCAGATCTGCGGTCAAACCAGAACAGCTGATATATTTCCTTCCCTGAAGGACGTTAAAGTAACGTTCATGTAGTGTTAAAATTTGACAGTTTATCTCCAGGAATCATAAAATTCATTCAACTCAATTTACTTTTGGGTTTCGGCAGACCTGTGCCACTCACTTCTTAAAACGTAGTAAAACACATTCCTGAGTTTGAAGTGTAGGCAGATCAGGGTTGATGCAGAGAAGTGTCTGGTAATGCATTTTCGTCACAACAATACTAGAAGATGCAATGAACGGGAGCATAATTTTCGATGGTGCAAGAGCAGAAACGTGTGGAGGTGTGTGTGTATATATATATATATATATATATATATAAGCATTGTTGGGGACCTTTTGATGATTACTTGGACGGAAATTATGTTTAGAAATATGTGGTAAAGGCAACAGAATGGCGACAGAGTTTTGAATTGGTACAGGCGTGATGATCCAAATGGTTTCTTTCTGTTCTGAATTTGCTATTATTCTGTGAAATGAATCTGGTGGTTATACTTTGTGTTGTGTTCGAATGGAACCTCCACACAATTTGATGGAGCATCAGGAGCGAAATGTACTGAAACTGGTGGAAGAGTAAAAAAGAGATTGAGATTCCTGAAGATGTTCAGAAGGGAACATTTGAAATTGGAACAGTCGAGAAAACTTTGGTCTTCTCGTTCACATTTTTGTGCTCAACAGCTGAAAAATGGTAGTTATGGCAGGTAGTATGTCAATTGCAAAAGAACAGTAATGATCGGGAAGAAAGTGTTGTTGTAAAGTGAAGCAGATTGTGTTACATAAGGTAACGAACCCTGTCATGTAACTGATGATTTGACTTGGGAATTAACTGCGACAAAATAATAGCAAAATAATTGAAAAAGTTAAACGGACCACTGATTTCAGATGAACACTGAGGGGGTGTGAGGTAAACTCCTGAATGAGCTGTGGCTGCTTTGGCCAAAGCCTTGGATTCTGCTGAACGAACAAAGCTCAGAGTCCTTCTGCCTCTGCTTTGCCTCACTTATATGGTAAAGGAGTGTTCATGTCTGAGGTGGCAGGAGATAGAACCAGATGACAGGCAGAGTCATGGATTTAATGAAATGCTGAATATGTGTTCGTACCTGTGTGGGTTTATTCTGGGTGCTTCCGTTTCCTTCCACAATCAAAAGGTGGCAGCTTAGGTGAATTGGTCATACTAACTCGTCCATAGCTTTCAAGGTTGAGAAAGTTAGATGGATTAGTTCGGGGAAATGTCAAGAAAAATAGTAGAGGAATGGGTCTGAGCAGAATTAGACTCCCCACAGTGCGAAAATAGTCCCTTTTGTCCAACAATCAAAAACGGACCCTCCCACCAGGAATTCACTGAGACCCATTTTTTCTGTCATACATTTAGTCGTGACTAATGCAAGTAACCTACATATCCTTGAAAACTACGGGCAACTTAGCGTGGAAAAAAATCATCCTACTTGCTCATCTTCACCTTGTGGGAAGAAACCCAAGCTGAGACAGGGCGAATATGCAAACTTCACACTGGCAAAAGCCCAAGGCTGGAATCGAAGCTAGGTCCTTGAAGATGTGACACATTCGTGCTAGCTACTGAGCTACCGTAATGCAATGTGCGATACAGAATGGAGGTTTAGTGTGAACCTGTAGTGGCTAATGGCCTGTTTTCACATTGTTATGATTCTACGATTATATGAAAAAGGTCATATTTAATTACACTGTGTACTGGATGCAATTAACAGCAACTTTGAACTGCCTCTGTCAGAGGGAGACCATTCAAAGAGCTCTTAAAACAGAAGAACTAGGAGCAGAAGTAGACTATCCGGCTGCTAGAGCCTGGCTCCTCATGCAATAAGATCATGGCTGATCTTGTAGTTGCTTCAGCCCCACTTAACCGACCTCTCGCCGAAACACTTAATTATTTTATTGTTCAAATATATCCATATCTGAGCCTTACAAACACTTACAAAAGTAGTGCCAATTACTTTACTGGACGAGGAATTCTATATAGATTTCCAAATCTGAGAGATGACAGGTTTAAATAGGCTTAATACAATGCTTTTAACACAAAGTGGATTTATTTGACTGTCATGTAGAACGGTAATCCCTTTCACAGCACTGGAGTTCACTACCTTCAGAAAACAAAACACACAATAATGAACATCATTTTGTCATCAATCAAAAACAATTCACTTTTTGACACAGCTACACAGGAGGTGGGACTTGAAACCTGACCTTCTGGCGGAGAGTTCGGGTAACATGAAGCAGGGAGATGTTCAGATTAAAAAACAATATCTGCCATCAGTCCTGCTGGCGTTTTAGGAGGTGGGATTTGACAGTAAATTCATTGGCACACTCAGTGCAGAAGTGTGGTCTTTCCCCAGTGTGAGATCGCAGGTGCACAGTGAGTTGGGTTTACGACTAAAAAACAGCCCCGCAGTGAGAGCATCCGTACAGTATCTGATCAGTGTGAACACATTGATGCATCACCAGATTCACACAGATGGCACTTCCAATATTCTGGACATAGAAAATGTCTCTCCTCTGTGTTAATCTGTTGCTGTTTCAGCAGTTTGGATTTCTGAGTGAATGGCTTCGCCCCCTTAGTGCGGGCCTGAGCTCTTTCCCCAGTGTGAAAGCTCATGGTGAGTGATTTGGGATGACCACACACTAGCCCACTACCAAGGCGAGAGCAACTGAACAGTCTCTAATGAATATGAACACGTTGATGCGATGTCAGGGTCTAAGAACGTTTATAGTACTTAATTTAAAATGTCGGTCCACTGCATGAATTCAATGGTGTTTGAGCAGGATCCATTTCCGAAAATAATCCCTTCCACATTGGGATCAAGTGAATGGTTTCTCCCCCGTGTGAGTCCGCTGGTTATTGCGAAGGTCACATGATTTTCACAGATAAGCACATCATGCATTCTAGTTATTTTAAAGCTCTATCATCTGAGAGAACTTTCTGGGAATTAAGCAGCATGGTGGACGGAGAAAATCATTTCCCACACTCAGAACAGATGAATGTCCTCTACCCAGTATCCTTGCATTTATGTTCTGACATAGCAGATGATCTGTTGAAGCATTGTCCGCACATTCAACGCGTGTAATGTTTCTCCCAATTGCGAATGGTACTTTTCTTCCATCCATTTTGAAAATCCAATGATATTCAGACACTAATCGACTGAGTGACTCTGTCAGATTCTCGAGTAATGTTTGGTTTCAAGTCTCCACACCGCAAATCTTCTGCTTCTAATGTCCTGTGAAATTAGTTGAAAGAAAAAAACAAGTGAGAACCCCCCAAGACAGACAAAGACGATAAAATGAAGACGCAGACAGCGGCAATACAAGCCATCGCGTCTGCTCTCACCATTGAATGATATCAGGGCTGATCAGAAAATCCTCAGATTCACTTTCTTGTGTTATCCCCTAACTCCTGATTCCCTTATTGATTAAAATCTCTTTATATCAGCCTTGGTTACTCTGAACAACCAATCTCTACAGTGGTCTTCATTAACAAAAAATCCGCGGATTCAGTACATATCAGTACACGAGAAGGAATCTTTCTACATAAGTCATAAATTTTTGATTACTATCTCTGAGATGATGTCTTTTGGTCATCTACTCTCTAACAAGTTGAATCAGTTATTCTGAATCTTCCTCTTAAGCCTCTCCTAATCTAATCTATTTCAGTAAGGTCATCGCTCATTCTTCTAAACTCCAAAAAGTACAGGATCACTCGGCTCAGTGTTATTTCCCGAGAAAATCTCCCTCGCCCCATATCACTGAGGTTAAAATTCTCTCTCTGCCTTTCCTGAAATAGTGTGACAAACACTGTTTAGAATTCTATTTGTTTCTGAGTCGTGTCATGTGTTGTTTTGATAAGACATCCCCATCCTCTTTAAATGAATGCCAACATACCATTTCTTTTTCTTATTACCTGTTGAACCTGGATGCCAGCATTCATCTGACAAGGGCAATGACCCATAATTCTCGGTGTGCTGCAGTGGTTTTCCCAGTTAAATAATATTCAGCCTTCCTAGCCTTCTTGCCAAAGTGCATAAATCTCAATAGTTTTTTCCACACAATACATTTCGGTTAATTTTGATCACTTACCCTGTTGCTATCAGTCTGCAAGTTTGTTTTGACATCTATTTTGTATCACCTCCAAATGACAGTACATTCATTTCCATCATCCGCGGGATCAGTGTATCAAAACAGTAATTATGGCCCAAGTACTGATGACTCTGGGACTCCATAAGTTACAATTTGCCATCTTGAAAATGGCCTCTTGATCTCTACTCTCTGCCGTAAATTCATATCCTAATCCTTGGTCAATAAACTTGACAGATTTATAGCACAAACAGTGTTGGTTCATGGTTCTTATCTAAAGTGGTATAATTTTAAACACCGTAATGAACACCATTTGGAAACCCAAAAGTATTTGATCTATTGGGTTCCACGTTATCTGTCTTGCTTGTTAGGTCCTGAAAATATTTGAACAATTTGGGGTGGCATGGTGGCTCAGTGCTCAATACTACTCTATTGTAGCTTGAGCGACTCGATTTCAATTTTTGCCTGGTGTGACTGTCTGTGTGGAGTTTGTGCATTCTTCCTGACTCGGCGGTAGTTTTCTCTTCGTGCTCTGGTTTCCTCCCACAATCCAAACGATGTGCAGGTTAGTCATTCTGAATTGCCTGCATTGCCAGGTGCGTACGTCAATGGCAATTAGATGGTAGGTGAATGGATCTGGGCGGGTTACACTTTGGAGGGACAGTGTAGACTTGTTGGGCCGAATGGATTGCTTCCATACTGTAGAGATTCTAGTCAAAAAAGTGTCAGCCATGCTGACTCTTTTTGATTCTGTAATGTGTTTCAAAATGTTCTGTCATTCTAACTTGAATAACAGGCTCCAATACTTTCCAGATGACAGAGTTCGTTGCAAAATTGAGCAGAATTTGTTCGGCTGAGCACTCACAAAATTTGACGATCCCTAAAAAGCCTCGGGAAACAAGAGTAATGAATTGAAGGATATCGGTATTCGAAGAGAAATTAATGGGATTAAAAGTCAACCAAGCACAGCACCTGTTAATCTATACCCAAGAGTACTTAAAGTTAACCGAGATAAAGTGGATGCATTCTGAAGCTACTATCTTGAATCCAGATCGAGTAATTTTATCATCACCTTTCAAGATTCTATCGATTCCGGAACAATTTCTATGGCTTGGCGAGTGGTAACCAATGTGACCCCAATATTTAAAAAAGGAGATAGGGAGAAAACATATAAAAATAGACCAGGTAGCCGAACATTGGAAAACAGTGACAGATTGGACACAGTCGGCATAGAGGTATGGAAGTTGAGAAACTGAGAATCCAGAGCTGATGCTCTTGTACACAATTCTCTGAAAGTAAGCATGCAAATGCTGCAGGAGGTGAGGAAGGCAAATGTTATGTAGACAATTGTGGCGAGAGGATTTGAGTACAAGAATAAACTTACAATTTAACGGTGACACCATCGCGGGTGTGTTGTGTGCAGTTTTGGAATATTTATCTGATGAAAGATGTTCCGCCCGTGAAGGCAGCACAGCAAATATTTCGCAAATTGCTTCATGTCAGGATGGACTGGTTACGATGAAATTTATTGGAGTTTATAAGATTGAAGTAGAATGTCCTAAAAAACCGAATTGAATTGTCGTACATCTAACAAGACAATGTTGGAAGGATGCTGTCAATCTTCATGGAGTTCAGAACAGTGGAGGGGGCTGGTCACAGTTTAAGCATATGTGCATGTGTCATCTCGGAATGAGCTGACGAGATTGGTGACTCTACAGAATTTACCGCCTGAGAAAGCAGTTAAGCCAAAAATATGGGATGTTTCCAAGAAGAAGATAGAAATTGTGCTGATGGTTAAAGAGACCAAACGGTACAACTCGAAAATGGCAGCAGGCTGGAGTGTAGGATCAGCCATGATCATACTGAATAGTAGAGCAGGATCGTGCATCAGAACAACCTTCTGTTGATCCTATTTTCTGTGTTTCTACTAATAGATGTTGTGATATAAAAACAGAATGTTTGGAACTGACGCAGGTATCAGCATTTCCTTATGAATACTGGATGAAAACTGTCTAACTTCTTACCGAGCAGCAACCTCGGAGCAGTTTCACCACACGCACTGCAGCATTTTGAGGAGTGAAAGAGTGTTTCTGGAAGCCTCTTGTCGCGCGACACTCATTCAATCATTCCACTTCCATCTCAAATTGTTAAATGATCTGCGAAAAGCAACATTATCAAGCGGAAATACGAAAACATCATCGGGAATTTGCTGACATTGGAGGAGTTTGTGGAAGCGAGTGCTGGAATGAGGAATTGTGTGGAAGGAAGAATGAGAGAAACAGTGTTGTGAGTTTCGTATTGGAGTAATGCGTAATGAATGAACCCACCAAGCCCCACCCGTCATCCTTCTCAGTTCTCTCCGTCCACTCCCATCTCCATTCTCTCACCCTCCTTCATATTGACCTCCAGCTCAAAGACACGGGGGACACTTTCTTATCAATCTCAGTCACTGATACACACAAAAGGGCTTTCCAACAGCACGTAGACCTCAGAGAAAAGAGCAATGCTTGAACTGACTAACTTGTCTTTTCAGCCACATTAACATAACACACAGATAAACAAATAGTGAATCGACAAATTAAAAAAAAACTAAATCAAGAATAGTGGCCACTGCACTCTGTTGCTTAAACTGCGGCTCCAGAAACCCCATGTTTGGGGTTGGATTCCCGCACTGATCAACCATGAAACTTCAAAACAGAATATAGCTCTTGGCGCCACCTTCCCTTTAACCTTCACTCACTGCCTGGGGAGGGGAGACGATAACTTTTCATTCTAGCTTCACTTGTGACACGCATACTCACAATCCACATTAACTGTGCACATGCTGCGACACCGTCCCCGCCAGACCGATGATTTCGGTAGGCAGAGGCAACTGCAAGGGTGGAGATCAGATTCAAGGGCGTGATGCTGGAAAAGCACAGCTGGTCAGGCAGCATCCGAGGAGAAGTAGAATCTATTTTGGAGCATAAGCCCTTCATGTGAAATGTGATGACTGCAACGTCGACTCTTCTGCTCCTCAGATGCTGACTGAAGGGCTGTGATTTTCTGGCACCACACTTGTAATTGATGACGTTGCACGGCCAACAACAATCCCTGGACGGGAGAACGGAGCTCGACCTCAAGGTCCAGCACCACCCTCGATGGGTGTGATTAAAGGGGGCAGGTAGTGGGAAGCTGCGCTGAAGGCAGAAAATCGTTTTTGCATTTATTGACACGTGTTCTCAGATATAGCTTCCAAATACAGGGGGAGGTGAGAGATGCACCCCCGACAGCGGCACCATTGGGGCAATATACCCAGGAAAGAAATCTTAATTACATAAGGTGAATCATAAAAAAACTCAGTGAAACCAAAATACGTGCTTCAGTTTTATCAGTATAAGATTGCAAAAAAAAGTAGAGTTATAAAAAGTACACAATTACAGACCTTCTTTAAGCCATGGACTGATAGGGTCTCCAAACTGGGATTCCCGTAAGAGGGCTCGCCCTGACCGTCCTTTCCCTCACGTGGCAAAGACGCGCCTGTCTTCCACAAGCTATTTTCACCGCAGACTGCTGCTGCTGACTATTAGGTACACTGTTTTCGCCGTTGACTGCTATGCTGACCTGCATCGGGCAGACCAGGCCTCACCACTGACTGCTGCTGCTGATGTACATTGGACACACTAGACCTCACCACTGACTGCTGCTGCTGATTTATATCAGACACGCCAGGTCTCACCACTGTCAGCTGCTGCTGACAGACTTCGGGCATATCTGGCCCCAAAGCTGACTGCGGCTGTTGACCTACATTGGTCACACTAGGCCTCACCGCTACCTGCTGCTTCGGACGTCCATTGGGCATGACATGCCTCACCACTGACTGCTGCTGCTAAGTTACATCAGCCATAAGAGGTCTCACCACAGACTTCTGCTGACGACATGGTGAACACCTGGCCTTGCCACTGAATGCTGCCGCACACCTGTTTCGACACACCATTCATCACTGAGGACTTACATCAGAAACACCAGGCCTTAGGGTTGACATCTGCTCCAAACCAACATTGGGCGCGCCTGTCCTTAGCACTGAGAGCTGATGACCTACATCAGTAATGGCAGGCTTCACTGGTGGCAGCTCCTACTGACCTACATTGGGCACACCAATCATCACTCTTTCTTCTGACCTACATCGGGCATATCAGTTCTGGCTGCTCACTGCTGCTGCTGTGTTACGTCAGACACACCAGACTTCGCCGCTGACTGCTGCTTACGTACATTGGACAAACCAGGCCTCATTATTGACTGCTTCTGCTGACATTCGTTGGGCACACCAGGTCTCAAAACTGACGGCTGCTACTGAACTTCATCGTGCACACCAGGCCTCCGTGTTATTTGCTGCAGTTGACCTACATTGGGCTCACTAGGAATCGCCACTGCAATCGCTACTGAACTACATACGGATGCCAGGCCTCAGTGCTGACTGCTGCTGCTGACTTACATCGGACACACCAGGCATCACCGCTGACTGATGCTGACCTTCATCACGCACAACAGGTCTCAATGCTGACTGGTGGCGTTGATATACGAGACCCCACCTCTGACTGTTGCTGACCTACATATCGAAAACCAGGCCTTGACCCTGATTCCTGCTGACCAACATCAGGCAAAGCAGCCCTCACTGCTGAGTGCTGCTGACCTAGGCTGGGCACAGGAAGGTCTCACTGCTGACTGCAGTTGCACAGCTATTTCTGGCACACCAGTTCTCATCGCCGACTGCTGCTGCGGACTTACATCAGGCCCACCAGACCATAGCACTGTTTGCTGCTGATGATGACCAACATCGGTCACACTGGGCCTAAACGCTGACTGCTGCTCCTGACCTACATTGGGTGCACCAGTCATCCCTGCTGCTCCTGACCTTCATCGGGCACACCAGTTCTGTCTGCTGACTGTTGCTGCTCAGGTGCATCACTCAAACCAGAGCCCGCCGCCGAATGCTTTGCTCACCGACATTAAGCGCACCAGGCCTCAGTGCTCATTGCTGCAGCTGGCCTACATTGGGGACACCAGGCATTACCACTGCTGGTCGAATCTGAACTACATCGGGCACACCGGGTCTCAATGCTGACTGCTGACTGCTGCTGAGCTACATCAGGAACAGGAGGCATCAACGCTGACTACTGCTGGCCGATATTGGGAACGCCAGACCTCATCACTGATTGCTGCAGATCTACATTGGACAGACAAGGTCTCACCCCTCTCTCTTTGGCCCTCACACTGTCTATTGCGAGCCCGCTCATACACTCTCTCTCTCACCCCTCTCACTCTCTCTCTACCACCCTCACTTCTTTCTCCCCTTCACACTCACTGTCTTTGTGTTCCCTCCCACATGTAATCTCCCACTCTGCCTTTCTCTATACCCCTCCCAGGCTCTCTCGCTCTCATTCTGTCTCTTTATCTCTACCCTCTCCCACACTCTCTCTCCAACATCTTCCCTCTCACACGCAGTCGACCCCCACTCTCTCTGTCTACCCTATCCATCTTTCTTCCTCGATACCCGCTCTGACAGTCACCATCGACAACGTTTTCTCTATCTCAACTTCGCACTCTTTTCCCTCCCACGCTGTTACTTACTCCCCTCCCACTTGCTCTTCCTAATGTCTCCCCAGTATCTCTCTTTCAACTTCCCTGTCTTCCCCACATTTTGTCTCCACACCCACTCTGTCTCTGCAATGCCGTCAACTACTCACTCTCTCTACTCATTCCCACTCCCTCTACGTGTCGCTCTTTGCAGACCCCATTCACTCTGATCACTTTCGCACTGTCTGTCTCTCTGCCAGTCACTTTTTCTCTGCCCTCCACCGACTCCCTGTCTCTGAACTCCATCGACACCTTCTCTCTCTCCTACCTCCGTCTCCCTCTCTCTGTAACCCCATCCCATTCCGCAACTCTCTCCCCGCTGCCACTCTCAATTTCCCTTTACACATTCATGCTCTCTCATTCCTCCTACTCTCTCTAACGCACTCCCACTAAATCTCACCATACCCCTCCTATGCTCTTCTCTCTTCACCTCCCCTTCTCTCTCTCTCCATGCAAGTCCCACTCTCTTTCTCTCTCTCTCTGTCGCAATGTCGCTACCTCCATCCCACACTCTCTTTCTCTCTCTCTTTGTGTCTCGCTCTCTAAACCCTCCCACTCTGTCTCTCTCTGTCTGTTTTTATGCAAGACCGCCTCTGCCGTAAACCCTCCCACTTTCTCTTTATACTACTTCCCACTTTCTCTCTCTGCACCCTCCAACTCTCTGTCAGCACACCCTCAACCCTCTTTCTCTACACCCCTTCCCACTCTCTCAATTCCCAATCTTATTCTCGTTCTAACTATACCAGTATCTCTCTCAATTTGTATTTCTGTATCTCTCGCTGCTCTCTCCCACTCTTTCTCTTTCTGTCTCGCTCTCTGCAAACAGCTTCTACTCTCTCTCTCTCTCTCTCTCTCTCTGTCTGCCTGTCTCTCTCTGTCTGTCTATGTCAGTCACTCTCTCTCTCGCCCTCCGACTTTCCCTCAAAGTCTCTCACTCTCCCTCCCTCAGTCCACGGCCCAGCCACTCTCTTTCTCTCCCTAACCCCCACCCATTGTCTCTCTACACCACTTTCACTCTCTCCCTCGACCCAACTCCTACTCTCTCTCGACCTCCCACCCACTCTCTGTCTCTTCCTCCACCACTCTGTCTAACAGTATTCCTCTCTCTCTCTGTCCCTCTCTCTGAACGCTCCTCGCATTCTCTGTCTATGCCCTTCTCCACTGTCTTTCTCCTACCTCGCACTCTCCAGTTCTACTTGATTCCCACACTCTAACTGTAACACCCTCCCAATTCATTCTTATCTCTATTCCCCCATTATACTCGCTCTTTCTCTCCCCTGCCTTTCTCATTCCTTCATTCCACGTCCCACTCTCTCACTTTGTCTGTCTCTATCACCCTCCCTTTGTCTCTTGATCGTCTTCCTATCTGTCTCCCTACCCCGCTCTCACTCTATCTTTATCCTATCACACTGTCTGTCTCTCTTCTTACACCCCTCCCACTCTATCTTACTGTCTCTTTCTGTAACTCTCTAACTTCTCCTACTCACTGTCACTACCCCCCCCACTCTCTTTCTCCCTACTTCCCTCCCAGCCTCTCTCTCTCTAAACCTTCTCACTCGCTGCAGCCTCCCTCTGTCTCTCTCCCTCTCGGTCTACTTGCTCCATCTCTTTCTCTCCACTCACTTTCTCTCACCTCACCCCAGTGTCTCTCGCTCTCTCTCTCTCTGTGTCTCTCCCGAACACCTTCTAACATTCTGCCTACCCCACCAACTCACTCTCTTTCTCTACCCGTTCATCCTCTCTGATCCCACCCTTTCTTGCTGTCTCTCTCTCCCTCCCTCAATATACTGTGCACCCTGTACACGCTATCTCCTTCTCTCTATTTCCCCAGTCTATCTCGCTCTCTCTCTCTGACTCTCTCTTTACCCTCCCACTCTTTATGTCGACCTCCTCCCACTCTCTCTCTCCCACTCTTTCTAAGCCCCAACTATCTCTGTCAATAACCCACTCCCACTCTCTCTGAGCTCTCCCACTTTCTCTATCTCCTTGTCACTCTCACTCTTTGCCCACTCTCTACCTCTTAGCCCCACCACTCTCCCTCTTTCCCCAACTCTCTCTTCACATTTTCCCTGTCTTTCTAATCCGCACTCTCTCTCCATCCTCCTCCTCTCTCTGTCTCTACTCCCTGCTCACTCTCGCTCCACCCCCTCCCACTGTCTTTCTCTACACGATCCCAGTCTCTCCCTCTAAACTTCCCTTCCACTCTCTGCCCACCACATCTCTCTCTCCACACCTCCAAATTCTCCGTCTCTCACCTCTTCCTCTGTCTCTCTACTCCATTCCCTCTCACTCTCTACTTCCTGTATCCCACTTAATCTCTCTACACCCTCTCTCCCAATTTCTCTCTATCTACCCATCGCTCCCCACTCTCTGTCTCCTTTCCCACTCTGTTTCTTCACGCCCCTGTCGCTCTCCCTGTCTCTGTCTCTACTGTTCTCCCTCTTTCTCTCCCTGTCGTTCTCGCTAAACCTCAACCACTCTCTCCCTTGATCTGTCTTTCCACTCTCTGTCTCTCTCTATCTGAAAACGACTTCCTCTCTTTGTCTCTGTCAGTCGCTCTTTCTCGACCCTAATTTCACTGTCTCCCTCAACACACTCCAACTCTCCCTGTCTCCAACCCTATCCACGGCCCCTCTCTCTCCCGATTTTCTCTCTTTGCCTTTAACTCCATCCTACTCTCCGTCTCTCTGCGTTTACTCTTCTCGCAGTCTCTCTCTTTGCCCCACTCCCACTTTCTCCCTAACCTACCCGCTCATTCTCTCCCTTTTTCCACTTCATGCTCTCTCAAACGCCCTTTCAGTCTGTATCTCAACCCTTCCCATTCCTTCCCTCTCTAATCCCCTCCTACTCTCTCTCTTTCCCTCCATTCTCACTCTCTTTCCACGTCACACTCTCTCTCTCTCGCTACCACTCTCTCACTCTCTCTTGCACTTTCCCTGTCTCTATCAGTCTTTGTCTCTCTGTCTCGATGCTCCTGCTCTCTCTGACTCTAAATCCCTCACAATCTTCCTTTCTCTTTCCTCACCCTCTCTTTCTGTCTCTCTCTCTGCCGTTTCCCTTTCTCTTTACTCTCTCCCACTCTCTGTCTCTCAATGCACCTGCCCACTCTATCTCTACTCGCTCCCACTTTCTCTAAATCCTATTCACTCTCACTATCTATCCCCTTCTCACTCTTTCTCTCTGTCCCACTCCCACGGTCACTCTCACTCTCTTTCTCTCTCCACCCCAAGCACACTCTCTCGCTCTACATCGCTGTATCTCTACTCGCTCCGACTGTTTCTCTGTTCTCTCTTCTCTGCAAACTCCTTCCAACCTCCCTTGCTATCTGTGTCTCTCTATCTTTCTCTCTGTCAGTCCCGCTCTGCTTTCCTCTCACTCTCTTCCTCTCTGACCTCTAGCATCCTCTCACTCCACCCCCACCCACAATCCCTCTATCTCTACACCTCTGCCACTCTCTGTCTTCCCTCCTCCCACTCGCTCTCTCAACACTCTCACACTCTGTCTATCCATCCTCAACTACTCTAACTCTCCCATCTCCATCTCTGTCTCTCTACCTCTCTCCGACTCTCTCTCTAAACCCTTCCCACTCTCCCTGCCACTTTCCCACTTTCTCTTTATACCACTTCGACTCTTACTCTACCCCCACCACTCTCACTACCCTCACCACGATTTCTATCCCTCTATTTGTGCACTTCTCCTAATCTCTCGCAGTGTCTTCCTGCTTCCCCTTTCTCTCTCGACTCCGCTCCCTCCCTCACTTCCTCTATATGTATAATACACCTCGCCCTTTCTTCCCAATCCTCAATCTCTCTCTACCCGCATTCACTCTCTGTCTCTCTCGCTCTTAACTACTCCCACGTTCTCTTAATCTAAAGCATTCCCACGCTCTCCTTCACTCTCTCTAATCCCTTCAACTCTCTCACTCCCTGAATATCTCACTCTCTCTACCCCCTTCGTCACTGTCTCTATCCCATCCCTCTCCCTCCTCGTCGCTCACTCTTTCAGTCTACCATCCTTTGCTCTCTCTCGAGCACCTCTCCGTCTGCACACCATTAACTCTCGACCTCCACCATTAACTTTCACCTCCACTAACCATCACTCCCTACCTCTCCCTACGCCGTTCCCACTCCCGCATCTTCTCTACTTCCTTCCCTCTCTCTCTATGTCTTTCTATCTACACCTCAAACTCTCCCTCCCACTCTCTCTCTCTGTCCGTCTCTGCAAACGTCTTCCACTCTCTCTTTCGCTCTGTCTGTCTCTCTGTTAGTCATTCTTTATCTAACCGCTTCCCAGTCTCTCTCTCTCTAAACCCTCCTGCTCTCTTTGTCTCCACCCCATCCATACCCTAACTCTACCGTTTCTGTCTCCTTCTCTCAAAGCCATCGCATTCTCCCTCTCTCTTTACTCCTCCCAGTCTGTCTCTCTGCCCCACCCCTCTCTGTCTCGACCCCACTCCCACACTGTCTCTCTCTTTCCCCCTTCCGTGTTCTCTTAACCTCCTCCGAATCTCTCTCTAACCATGTCCCACTCTCTGTCTTCCCCTAACGTCCGCAATGTCTCCTTCTCCGTCCGGATCTCTCTTTCCTTGTCTCATTCTCTCTCTCTACCTTCCTCCCACTCTCTTTTGCTGTCTCTCTCTCTCTCTGTCTTTATCTTTATCACTCTCTACTCCTCCCCACTCTCTAGCTACACCCTCAGACTGTCTCTCTACACCTTCTCCATTGTCTGTTGAGACACGCCTTCCTACTTTCTCTCTAGCGCCCTCCCACTCCTGCACTCAATCTTGATATTCCTGCCCACTCTCTATTTCTCTCTCTGCAAATGAGTTGCACTCCCGGTCGCGAGCTGTCTGTCTGTTTCTCTCTCTCCATTTCTCTCTGTCAGTCACTGTCTCTCCACCCTCCTCCCAGTCTCTCCCTCTCTAAACTCTCCCATTCACTCTCATTCTCCACCCCACCTACAAACTCTCTCTCTCTCCCACGTCCCCCTCTCTCTAACCCTCTCCCTCTTCCTCTAAACACTTCAAACTCTTCCATTATCTCGACATCCTTCCCACTCTTTCTCTTTCTGTCTCCCTCTCTCTGCAACCTACTCACAATCTCTCTCACTATCTGTCTGTCTGTCTATCCCTCTGTCAGTAACTCTCTCTCTTCCCTCTGAATCTCTCTCTCAAAACCACCCCACTTTCATTCTCTCTTCACCAACTGCATATACTCTCTCCCTGCCCTCCCACGCTCTCTCTCCACCACTTGCACTCTCTCTCTCTACACAATTCCGACTCTCCCTACATCCCTCCCACTCTCTCTCTTCCCGCTACCACACTCTCTTAACACCCTTCCACATTCTGTCCTTCTCAATCTCTCCCCTCCTCCTATTCTCTTTCTCTACCTGTCTCCCACTCTCCCTCTCCCGTCTCCATCTCTCTCTCTGTCTCTCTCTCTCTCTACCGGACTCCCACAATGTCACTCTAAAATCTTCCCAATCGTCCTCTCTGTACCCCCTTCCTACTTTCTCTACCTTTCTCTGCACTGTTTCAGACTCTCAATCCGCGTCACACTCTTTGTCTTTGTCTCTCTGCCACTCTATCCCTCCCTCTCTCTCGTAATACTCCTCCCACTCTCTCGATCCCACTCAAACTCTATCTCTTCCCTATCTCCTCCATCTCGCTCTCTCTCTGGCCCTTCCACTTTTTTGACTCTCTATCATCCTCCCATTCTCTCTCAGTCTCAATTGACGTCCTTCTCTCTCTCTCTCTATATATATATATATATGTGTGTGTATGTGTATATATATATATATATATATACACACACACATACATATATATTCTCCAACTCTCTCGCTACAGCTTCTCTCCCTCCCTCTCTACTCGCTCCCTTTGTATCTCCCTCTCAGTCTCTACTCACTTTCTCTCCTTCTTTCGCTTCATTCTCTCTTTCACTCTCTCTCGGTCTCTCTCGGTATCTCTCTCTCTCTAACACCTTCCCACTCTCCTGCCACTCTCTCTCTAAACTCCTCCCACTCTTTCTCTACCCCTTCGTTTTCTCTCTCTCTCTTCCCCCCCTCACTCGCTGTCTCTATCATTCTCTCTACATCCCTCCCCGTCTCTCTCACTCTCTCACAGACTCTCGTTTTACCTCCTCCTACACTTTCTCTCTACCCCCTTCTCTCTCCCACTCTTTTTAAGATCTTTCACTCTGTCTCTAATCCCTTCCTTATCTCTCTCTCTCTTTCTACCACCCACCCACTCTCTCTCTACTCCCTTCCCTCTCTCTATTCCCCCTCTTTATATGGCTTGCCCCCTCGCACACTCTCCACTCAGTTCCCACACTCTCTCTCGCTGTACCCCTCGCCTCTATCTTTTCCTCTCTTCCTCTAACACCTACTCACTCCCTCACGTCCCGCACTCTCACTCTCCTACCCCTCCCTCTCTTCCCACTCTACCTCTTTCCCACCTCTCTACACCTCATCCCTCTCTCACTAACTGCACTCTCTCTACCAGCATCCTACTCTCTCTTTTTCTACTACACGCTCACTCTCTTTCTCAACTACCCTCCCACCGTGTCTCGCTATGCGGTACCAATTTCTGCCTCTATAACCCTATCTCCTCTCCCACCACAGCAAATTCTCTCTTTTTCTAAAACTCCCAAAACTTCTCCCTCTCTCCCCTCCTACTCTGTTTCTTTTCTCCTCCCTCGCTCTACCTCCTCCCTCCTCTTCTCTCTCTTACTCATTCACTCCCCCTCTCTCTACCCCCTTCTCTCTTCCCTCTCGCGCTCCCTCTCTCTGTCTCTATTCTCCTCCCACTCTCTCTGTTGCTCTCTTTCTGCAAACTGTTTTTTTTCTCTCTCTGTCTCTCTCTTTCTCTGTCCCTCTCTCAGTCACACTTTCCATTCTCTTCTCTCACGCTGTGACGGAACACCCTCCAGCTCTCTCTATCTCCAACTATAACTGCACCCTTTCTCCCGCTTCCCACTCTTTCTGTTCAACCCCAACCCCTCCCTCTCTGTTTCTTTACTCGTCTCCCAATCTCTCTCTCTGCCCTCCTCCCACTCTCTCGACCTCATCCCGCACCCTTCCTCTCTTTCAACTTCCATGCTTTCTCTCTAACCCCCTCTCACTCTCTCTCTTCCGCTCCCACTCCCTCTTTCTCTACCCTCCTTGCCTCTCTCTTTTCTTCTCCGTTCTCACTTTCGCTACAACCTTCCTATTGTCTCCTTCTCTCTCTATTTTACTCTCTCTGACTGTCCCTGTCTTTGTGTCTCCCACTCTCCACTCCCTCCCCTCTCTCTGCCTCTAAACCCCTCTCACTCTCCCTTCCAGTTTCATTCGCCTCCTATTCTCTCTGTGTCTACTCTCTCCCTTTATCTCCATACTCCCACGCACACTCTGTCACTCAATACCATTTCCCAATCTGTCTGGGGAGGGAATGAAAGACAGGGGTAAGTGGGCAGAAAGGAAAGCACATGATGGAGGTAGCGAGAGATGGAGAATGGGGAGACGGCTGCAGTTGAGTGGAGATGGAACAAAACGGGGTAGAAATGTGAATTCTGCCGAAGGCCAGGTCGGATTTGGGGTCACTGGCAAAAGCAAGGGCAGAGTGACTTTAAGCACACTCCTGATATCAGGCACCAGTCCCCTTTCCTTCTCTGTGTACTTTGACTTGGGGCCAAGTCTATTTCTCTCCAGATCAGGTTCTTCAACAAAAAGTCCGGCAACAATATCATTCACTCTTCTGCTCGCAATTTTTAATGAACATTTTTATTGTTTACAAAGTATTTGATGCAGTCAGTGGGATATTGCTTTTTCTCACTTGCCCCTGAGTTGACAGAAACATTGGAATATCTCCTTGCAATCCCCTGTGGAACAAGATTGGACAAGACAGCGATACCCTCAGTCGGATAACATAGCAACAGGTGCTTCATTGCTGAAACAACTGAAATGAAATGAGAAAATTCCAGAATGATTGATTAATGAATTAATTTGATTGACAGATGAATTTGGGTAAAGGGATATTTCAGCACATTCTTCAGTTGCTGCCTGAACTTAGTTTGGGTCACGGCATAGATCGCGGTGTTTGTGCAGCAACTGAGGAGCTGCAGCATGAAGCCCAGTTCCCGCACAAAGTAATCTAAAGGTGCAAGGTTATCGATTATGTACCACATCCGTCTCCATATCGAAAATACCATTAACGTTGACCATAACAGGATGAAATTGGCTGAAATCACACACAGTAAAACGATGGATTTTTTTCGATTTCTCATTTCTGTGTCAGATTGAACAGCCCCCTTGCTGTGAGCCCGGAGTCGCCTGCGGGCTCTGCTGCTCACCAAAATGTGTCTGACGGTGATAACATTGAGAAGCAGAATCAGGAGAAATGGTATAGTGGGGGTCAGAATGTGGTGGAGGAACTCGATTGTGACCCAGACAGGGGAGAATTGAACAATGTTTGTTACCACGCAAAACCAGGGGTCGTTCCCCAGCTGATACTTAGGTCTGAGCATAAAATACCAGAAAATATTCTTTAAACAGCTCAGCACAGTAATTGCTCCCAGAACCACAGCCGCTGTTTCCTCATTGCAATATTTCATTTTCAGATTCTGACAATAAATGGCCACAAACCGATCAATGGTGAAAGTGACGGTGAACCAGACAGAACAGTCAGTGGCTGCATAAAGCAGGACGGCGTGAATATTACACACAGGGATGTCCCAAAGGAAATAAAACTTTTCTCGGTAAACAATGGGAATGTGTCTCAGCATCAGGTCGAGGATAATGACCAGTAGATCTGCCACTGCCATGGCCCCCAGGTAACATCGGACACATGGAGACAAGCCACAATCTTTACGAAGCAGGACATAGGTCGTCACGACGTTAACTGTGAGGATGGACAACGGACACGTTATACATCAGCCTGGAGTTCAAGTTATCAATTTGATTGAGGACCCAGTGAGATTTTTAAATGTGTCACTGCATGCAGAGATTTATTGATATAATTGTAGCTGAAGTAGCAAATGGAATGGTCTGAATTATTGACAAAAATATATCGGAAAACACAAGCACCGCTCGCTCCCCAAACAGAGAAATATCCAAAAGAACAGGAAGTTTAGAGAACATTCACACACACTCAATCACTGGAGAGCAGATACAGTCACTTCTTTCATTTTCCCAATATGGAGCGTGAAAACATTGCTGTCCCGAAGGATTATCTTCCAATTCCTTGAAGACAAACAGCGTTTGGAAATTGTTGTGTTGTCGTCTGAATTGTGATCGATCCTGTTTCCTTAATAAATGTAAATGCACGGAAAAATATTCACCTATATTACAGCCCGAGGGGACTTCGGAACAGTGCCTTCTTCTCTCGTTCACTCGGGATCTTATCTTCTATTCAATTGCCTGAAGTCTGGCCGTTCAGAGATAATATCAGGGATAGAATTTCCGGAGAATGTTGCATGCAGAGTGTTCTATGCAAAGTTGTGTACGGCAAGTTCCAGGGAACGCTGGTATAGGATGTTCCGGGAAATGTCGGGTGTGGAATGTTCAGGGGAATATGAGATATAGAATGTGATGGAGTCATAACAAACATAAAAACACAGAACAACAGAGGCCCTTCTCCCCCTCAAGTTGGGTGAGACGCACTCAGCCTCACGGTAGGAAGTTTCTCCAAGCTCAACTCAACTGGCACTTCGTACACGAAACGAATAAGCTAAAGATAATAGCTCAAAGCTTGACATAAGAATATCTTTCATGAACATATATGTGTTATCCCTTATTCAGCTATTTCCTCCAAGTTTTGACTAGCACTCCCAGCTGTAAAGTGTTCTGGATATTTAATTCCCAATATTGGTTACCCTGCAGTCATGTCTCTCTCATGTCATTTAACGAAATCAATTTCCCTCAATGTATGCATTGATTTCCTCAATCTGTTTTGAGAATAAAATGTGCAATCTGATAGAGTGCCTTTCATTCAGCTTTATAGCACATTAGTTTCTGCGCCATTGTCAACTTTTTCCCTCATATTTTTCGGACAGGAAGCAGTCTGACACTGTTGTACTCACAGAATCAGACCTGATGGGCAAGGTTTCCTGAAAAACCATCACCATTCCTGCGGCTAAACCGCCCCACCGGCAGGTTTGACCCATCAGTGGCGGGATGCAGCCAGGGGCAGTAACCTTGGAATTCCTAAATATTGATTCCAGAAATCGGAAAAACTCACAGTGACAGATCACAGATGGTCAAGAAAATCGCCTGATAGTGGGCACCTACTGCCTTCCGCACCATCCTCAGGCCCTTGAGACTGTCATTCACGGTTTTTGGTGGATTGGGAAATGTAATTGCGAAGGGAATGTGGTGCCAATGTGGAACATCCCCTTTCTCTCTTGTTACAGAAGTTACCCTTTCTCCATTTATTGGTCAAGTTGTTGGCACAGATACACTGTGAATATTGCACACATAATTTGCTCACATTTTCCTCTGGTCTCCCTGACTGCAACATTCAATAATAAGAATTCGAGGACGATTACAACCACTGACTTTCCTGTAACAGAATACAAAAACATATGAAGCAGGAGTAAGTCATTCAGCTACTCAATCCAAACTTACACTTCAATAACATCATGGCTGATCTGCTCCAGGCCTCAACTCCACTCTTATGCCCAATCCCTGCAGCCCTCAACACTCTGATGCTTTTAAAATTCGTTGTGCTCTCCCTTACAAACATCTCGTACACTATCCCTCCTAACTCTTTGGAATAGTGATGTCACGACAGTCACTACCCTCTATGGAAAGGAAACACTCCCCACACATACACGGTGACTTAAAGACATTAACAAACATTATGAAAACAAGGTAGGAATGACTGGCCCTGATATCAAGGCAGGATTTGACTGAAGATCATGTCAAGGAACCCGAACAAATTTGAATTTAATGGAATCCGTTGTAAACTTCACACTGCTTGTGATCATTCAGAGCACAAAGCCTGATATTTTTAATTCATGGAAGTCAATCATCTCAGTCACGGGATATCTCAGTAGGAGATCCTCAGCATTGCTTCCACATCACAAAATCTTCAGCCGCTCCTGAAATGCCTTGCCCATACCATAAGATCAGAAGTGGGGATGTTCACAGAAAATTAAACAATGTTCAGGAAAAAGCACCCACAACCCCGCCCCCCTCCCCACCACCACACCCCCTCCCCAACTCCTGCCGATTTGATAAGAAGAAGGCTCATTCAGTCCCACCTGCCCAAGGGAGGCAAAGAGCCCAGTTAGCACACCGAGGTGTTCATCAGGAACCATTGTTAATGGTACACACGTGTTACTTTAACATTGTTTGTTGACAGTGAGGACTGAAAGTCAATGATGCATGTCACGTCTGAAACAGGCGCTTTCCCTCACCGAGAAGACAGAGTACATTCCTATGGATGTCAGAAGCTGGTAGGACTAGCTAACGTTTTCAGGAGTAAAGCATTGTGGCTGCTGAGACATTTGTGTACAGTGCAGGGTCACACACCAACTTGACGTTGATATCGTGAGAGTTCATTCATAGCCTTGAACTCTCTCTCAACCAGCATGGAGCTCCACACAGGTACGCAAACTATCAGCAATCACATATCATGGAGAAAAAAATATACAATTTCTTACTCTATGATATATTTTCTGAACGTAATGGATGTCATTCCAAAACCCTCAAGTTGCAGTGCACTCACCTCTTACTCTCTCACAGTGCAACAGATTAAACACGCATTTACTTCACATTCTCCTCATGGTACCTTCATCGTCTGGTAAAACTCCTTTGCACTGTCTCCGTGGTAAATTGAACATTCCTTATAACAGACAGAAAATCTGTACAAATTGCTACAAATAATGCCTCAACAATACTCTACAATGTCAGGATGATACATTTATTCATGTACTTGAATAATTTCACAGTTAAGCGCAACAGAATATTTCTTGTGCTGATTATTTGCTGTCCTCATGTCCGGGGACATCCAGGTGCCTTTCACCAGCTGCATTTCCCATCCTCTCACCTTCTAACAAATACGAAATGAGAATGATGGTATATGAATCTCGCAACCAAATCATTCATTTTCCATGTGAATAGCTATGCTCAAAGCACTGATATATGTTTACTCTCTGAGCAATGTCATTCAACCAAGAGCAGCAACGTACTCTCTGTATTGTCCCCATGATCCAATTCTCAATGCATATAAATATTCAACCCTTTCAGAAGGACTCTTAACTTTGTTGACTCACTTGCGTGCAACAACGTCAAAAGTCTTCAGAAAATTCAGCTATTCACCTCCCACTAGCTCCGGTTTATTGATGTCACAAACAATATTCTGTGCAATCCTCAGTAGGTCTATCAAACATGATTTCACACTCCTGAATGTAGATTTACTCTATCAAATCATATCATCATTCTTGCAGTGTCTCGTCAAAAAACACTATTTTGTTTTCTGACACCTGGCATCTAGCTTTCCAGGATTTAGTTTTCTGTTTTCCCTCTCCATCTGTTTTCAACATGTCCGGTCAGAATAACTAAACAGCTTTGACAAAGTTTGCATCCATCAATACACAGGGATGTAGCTCACAGAACCAAGAAACTGTCAGTACAAGAGGAGACCCTTGACCCACCATGTCAGTACCACCTCCGAAAAGAGCTATCGAGCTCACCCAGTTGCCCAGGCCTATCTGTTATTCTGTTCCTTCCTCTGTGGAGACAGAATCAACATATACACAGCATTAGACAGACATGGCCTCTGTCATGTTGTGAGTACATCAGAAGACGGCACTCTAAAACATGATTCGTGTGTTAGCCAATCCTGCTCGGAAAGTTCCAGACTCCAACCAGTTCATTTCATGGCCAGTGTCAGCAGAGCCCTCTCACTGGTGTGAGATTACATGTTGTGCTGAAGGGGATGACACAGCTCTGTTACCTTCCTATTGTTGAATCAAATTGGCTTCAAAATTTGCCCTTGCAATATGTATAAATAAGAAACTATTCCTGAACATACAGAGAGGATAGTGCATTGTCGTTCTCTTCTCTGGTTGCAGAGTTTCCCTTCTATGCAACTTCTGCTCCATTTGTTAGCCGTATTGCAAACCCAGATACACTGTGAAGGCAGTGCACATACTTCACTCAGAGTGGCGTCAACAGATCCTGAGGTTTCCCTGAAGGAATGCAGCAACTGACAACGCAAACGTGAGAAATAATTTCCAGAACTTCAACTGGATTTCCAATGACTGGAGCAAGTTAATTCCGTGTATGCATGGAACACCCATTCAGTGCTGGAAATGCTTTCCTGTCCTCAGTTGCTTTTCCTGACCGATTACAGCTCGACACATTCCCAGTTACCTGAAGTATTAACAGTTCCGCTCTCCATAGAACGACTTGACAATGTACCTTCGCAACTTTCTGTCCCACAATAACGATAAGGGCAACATGATTATTATCACTTGAGATGATTGAAAATGCTGGGGTGGCAATTGTCTAGGTATTACCTCCACACTAATGATCCAGGGTCCCAAGAAATGTACGCTGCATTCGAATCATGCCATGGCAGACGGTGGAATTTGAAGTCAATATAACCACTGGAATGAAGGAACATGATTATGCTCAGAGAAAAAAGACAGAGGGGAACCACCTAGGCATGATATTCATGAATATGGGAAAAGGTGAAAAATAAATTAGATTAATCTCAAATTTTATTCCCAATCCCAGTTAATGATCAACAATCCCATTGTTTACGTTTTTCTCTGTCTATCTGTCTGATTTTTCTCCATCTACTCCATAACACCTCTTAAAAACAGAGGTCCCTGTCGCCAGCACCAATCTCACTATGTCCCAGCTGCTATCAGTCCAAACGAAATGACTCGAAATGTTAACTCTATTTTTGTATTAACAGAGGTTTCCAAAACTGCTCAATTTCCCCAGCACTTAACTGTTTCTTTCAATTTCAAATCTCCACCTTTTTTTTGTTTGTTTCAACCTTTAATGCTGTTATTTCATGGGATGTCGGCCTCGCTGCCAAGGGCAACTTTGCTGATCATTATTATTAGCCCTTGATTTGGAGGTCAATCCACAAGGCATAATATGGTCAGCACATTGTTGCGGGTCTAAAGTCACTCCTATACCAATCTAGATAATAATGTTAGATTTTTTTGGCAAAGGACACCAGTGAAACGGATAGGCTTTCATACATAATGGCGGGACTTTACGTTTGCTATAAGTCAATTTGGCATTTATTACAATGCTTATAATTTAATTTTAAGTTCTGCCATCAGCTGTGGTAGGGTTTGAAATAGTGCCTTAAGAGTAATATCCTGCACTTTTGAATTACTGCTCAACAACAAAACTACTCTGACATGGAGTCCCGATTGTGAAGCTTGGAGACAAGATAACAGTGTGATCTAAATATTTGCCACTGGAACAGTGGGCGCTGGAGAGCTGGAGCCATAAAGTCTGATTTTACCAAGGCGCAGAAAACGGTTTATTCAGGAACTACACTGACACAGAGGTGAAACGTCGGATATAATGGAGGTGCTAGTGGACAGATTTTGCAAGAGAACAATGAGACATAATTCAGTTCAAGGCAAAAAAAAAGTCCTCGATATTATGAACAACTTCGTTCTCAGAAAGAGGGAACGGTCTGAAGCTGATGGGTAATGAGTGGAGTTGGTGACTGAGACTGATTACGTTAGATTCAGGCATTGTCAAAAGGGAATAAAAATCGAAATAACAATGAAATTCCACATAGTTTATGGAATTGCTAAAATCGACAGAGACAGAGAGACTTACCAGGTGCACCAATGAGAGCAAGAATGGGATAGTAACCCGCCTGAATAATTAGCAATACACCTAATATCCAATATGATACAGTTTCCCAACAACAGGAAATATATAAAATACCCCATGATAAACTCCTGTCGATTGTTGGAACATTGCAATCTAACGTACTCAGATTCTGATCCATTGTTGTAACATTCCAGTCTAATGGTCTCAGATTCTGCTCTCTTCTTTCCATGTCTCTGCAGATGTTGATCCTTGTTAGTATCGGATTGATCCAGCTGCTGCTATAACGGGATAAATCACTGAAAGAAGCCTCTTAATAATAGGAGAAGGAAAGCCTTCAGTGACACAGTTCGAATCCTTGGAGAGTGACATCAATCACGGTCAATAAACAAACATTTCCAGTTAACTCCTTTCAGGACAGCACTTTCAGTAACTCAATCGGTTTGGATGTTGACATCATTGATTATCGGTCTCATTTCACATCAGCAATTGCTCTATTCAGTAAACAGAGAGGCATGGATGTTTGCTTTTTGCAGGCCAAATGATTTTGCCTTGTTTTTATAGACAATGCACCATGTCCCACCAGCCCCTCCCCAAAACAGCACGTGCAATGAAGATATTGTTCCTTTGATGATCACTCGTCCACTCGAACACGCCGAGCAAATGCTTGTCACTGGGCAGGCTTGCTCTAACCAGAAAGTGGAAGCATGGATTTGTCTGAACTTTCCTTTCATTACTCGAGTAAGGCAAATCTTGTTGCAGTTTATTGACTTTAACGAGGGAACATTTATATTTGAAACTTCAGTCTAAAGCGGATTATGATATGAACAATGAACTTGCTCCTTAAAACATATGTATCAGTGATCCAGAGACCCGATGAATACAATATTGGCTCGGAGGCAGAAAGGAATGAAGCCAGCGGCGATGGAGATAGCAGGTGATTTCAGTAATAATCATAATCGCCAGTAGTTGAAATTCACTCTCATAGACAGAATGAAATATAACACACAACAAGGAAGCAGGTAACACTTGGGAGATGCACTGTTGATCGAAACTGAGAATATATGCTCGAAACGTCGAATTCCCGATTCCTGAGATGCTGCCTGGCCTGCTGTGCTTTGACCAGCAACACATTTTCAGCTGTGATCTCCAGCATCTGCAGACCTCATTTTTTACTCGAAACTGAGAATAGGACAAGATAATTTAATTACAGAGTATGCAGCTTGATAAGAATGTTCATATTTGGACATGACATTCAGATTTTTAAAATAGACAAAACTACCATCGTTTGGAGGAATGCAGGGACATTTCAATACAATAATAGCAGAAGTGTAGCTAATTCCAATCTGGTGCAGAGATGATGCTCTGATTGCTCATTATCTTTGCTGTAATTATTCTGTGGAATGGATTAAAAACTTTCAGAACCTGAGAAATAAACCTGTACAGTGAAGGGCAGAATGTGTCATCATCAATGTACTATCCATGAATTGTTGTTCCATGGAATGCAGCTGCCTCTAAAATACCCTTTCAAACAAAATCGATTTCGTGGGATTTAAACACTTAAAAAGATATCACAAAATGATTTGTGTTGGGAACTTGAAGAAGAAACGGATTCATGTGCAATGCAAGGACACAACAGTTGGAAGGGGAACAGAAATGGGCAATATTGTCCAATTATAAGCACATTCAACATCGAAACTTGTCAAGGAAAGGAACATACTGGGGACAATGGAAACCTGAAATAAAAACAGAAAATTGTAGAGAAATAGAGTGGATGAGCATAAAAATGGAAACAAATTTAGAGTTAATATGCAGAGTCTTATTTGAATATGTACTGAACTCAAAGCGTTAATTCTCTTTCTCTTTGCTGAGATCCTATCATAGGTGTTGAGTTTCTCTCCAGCTGTTTGCATTTCAATAGTTAGAAGATAGGTAAGCAGATTCTCTGTTCGGGAACATGACTCCCGGGATGGACTTTGTCTCCCAGGTGCCAGGGTCTGGGATGTCTCCGATCGAGTCTACAATATTCTGACGGGGAGGGGAAGCAATCACATTTGCACCAAAGCCATAAATAGGAAAAGGGCTGAGGATCTAAAAAGTGCAATCAGAGTAGAAGCTTAAAGGCAAGACGAGAGGATTAGTAATCTCAGCATTATTAGCGATGCCACTTCCGAGCAAGGCGAGCAACATGGAGCGAGTGCAGCTCAAAACATTAAGACAGAGCTGGTGCGGGAGGGAGGGTTTCAGGTCCATAGATCGTTGGGGTACTTTCTAGACCTGGGTATGAAGATTGAGTTGCCCTTAAACTGGAGACGTTCCGATATCCTGGGAAGGAGATTTGCTAAAGAATTTCGCGAGGGTATAAATTCGATTGGCAGTGGGATCTGAACCAACGATGCTGATCTGAGGAGAGTGTAGTTGTTGAAAGGGCAGAACTAGAATGCAGAGTGTCTGTCAAGGAAGGATACATAATTGACAGATCAAAGGGATGGATCAAAGTGCTTCTGTTTCAATGCATGGAGTGTCGGGAGTAACCGTGATGAAGTCAGCGCATAGCTCAGTACGTGGAACTATGATGTTGTAGCCATAACGGAGACATGTATTTCTCACTTGCAGGAATGGTTGCTGGATGTTTCAGGGATTAGATCTGATAATAATAACAATGAGGGGATTACAAGAGGTGGAAATTTGCATTGTTAATAGAGAGTGCATAACAGCTGCTGAAAAAGAGTTTGTTGAGGAATGTTGCATGGGTATTTTACATAGACCCTCCAATTGCAGCAAAGAGATGGAAAAACTAATTGGACAACACATTTGGAAACGTTCAAATGCTATGGGTGATTCCAGCGTACACAATATTTGACTGTAACATCCTTCGTGCAGATGGTCTGGATGGAGCTGACTGTGTCAGCTGTTTTCAGGAAGGACTCCTGAGTCATTATGTAGATAGGCCGATAAGGGGTGAGGCTATGTATATTTACTGTTAGTTGACGGCTCAGGCAAAGGGTTATAACTCTCGGTGGGAGAGCGTTCTGATGATAGTGACCACAACTGCTTTATTTTACAATAACTATGCAGAGGGATAGGAACAGACAGTATGAGATGTACTTAATTGACGAAGGTGAAATTGGACTGCTATGAGACAGGAGATGTGGAATATAAATTGGGAGCAATTACTGTCCGGGAAAGTCACAAAAGAAATGTGGAAGCTATTTAAGGAGCGCTTGTTGTGAGTTTTGGACAACTTTGTCCCACTGAGACAGGCAAGGAATGGGAAGAAGAAGCCTTGGATGACAAGAGAAGAGCTTCTCGACAAGACGTATAAAGAAGCTTACTTGAGGTTGAGGAGACAAGGCTGTAACACAGCATTAGAGGATTAGAGTGGAGCAAGGAAAGAACTAAAAAATAGACTGAGGAGAGCTGAGAGGGGGCACTAATAAGCTTTAGCAGGAAGGATTAGGGAAAACCGAAGGCGTTCTACAATTATGTGAGGAATAAAAGAATGACCAGTGAGAGGTTAAGGCAGATTCAGGATAGTGGAGGGAACTTTTGCCTGGGATCAGAATAGGTATGGGAAGATCTAAATGAATGTTTTGCTTCAGTATTCACTTGAAAGAGGGGACTTATTGAAAGTAAGAATACGGTTGACCAGGTTAATTGGCGTGAACAGATTTATATTAAGGAAGTGGATTTGCTTGAAAATTTGGGAAGCATCAAGTTAGATAAGACCACAGTGTTGGACCAGATATATTGAGGTTAATATGGAAAGCGACGAATGAGGTTGCTGTGCCTCAGGCGATGATATTTGCTTTAACACTCTCCATGTAAGTAGGACCGAATGATTGGGAGGACTTGAATGTTGATCCACTGTTCACGAACGGGAATAGGGAATAACAGATGAGTCAGTCTTAGATCGGTGGTAAGCATGGTGATGGAAAGTGTTCTGAGAGATAGGATTGATGACTTTTTGGCCAAAAAAAAACTTGATTCAAAATAGTCAGCATGGCTTTGTGAGGATCAGTTCATGCATCATAACCTTATTGAGTTCCTTCAGAATGTAACGAGACACGTTGATGAACGTCGAGCAGTGGGTGCGGAGTACATGGATTTCAATGAGGCATTTGATAAGGTTCCCTTATCATGCAGAAAACTCGGGGATGAGCAATGCAGGAAATATGTGCTGCTTGGATACGAAGAGGCTGGCCGAAAGAGGACAGAGAGTGGTAATGGATGACAAGTATTCCACCTAGAGAATGGTGAAGATTGGTGTTCAGCAGGGGTCAGGTCTTGAGTCTCTTTTCTTTGCGGTTTATAAATTTATTGGATGAGGAATTGGAAGTGTGATTTGGTAAGTTCACCGTTGACACAAACGTCAGTGGATTTGCAGGCTGCATCGAGTGCTGTCGCAGGTTAAAACATGACATTGACAGGATGCAGAGCCGGAAGGAGAAGTGGCTGATGGAGTTCAACTGGATAAACGTGAATTGATTCATTCTGGACAGTCGAGTTTGAATGCTGAACATGAAGTCAAAGACAGGATTATCGGCAGTGTGGTCGCTTCATTATTGGAATGATGAGGATGACATAGATGCTTTCGAGAGGGTGCAGAGGAGATTGACCAGGATGCTTATGAACTGCATCCTCAGTGAGCTCAGGCTGGAAACACAGGAGAGAAGGAAGATATGTGATTTAATAGAGGTGTCCAAAATAATGCGAGACACAGTTAGAGTAGATATCTTGGGAATTGCTAAAGCGAGGTGTCATAGCTTTAAGGTGATTGGAGGAAATTATAGAGGAGATGTCAGAGGACGAGTCTTTGCACAGAGAGTTGTGGTTCCATGGAATGCACTGCCAGCCGTGGTCATGAAGTCAATTACAAAACGGGCAGTTAACGGACTGCTGTACGAGCAAAAGGGCGGCATTAAGTCAAGGCATATAAAGGTGCATTTGATCTTAGATTGAGATAAATGTTCGGCACAGCATGGTGGGCTGAAGTGCCTGCACTGTGCTGTACTGTTCTACATTCGAGTTCTAAACAGGAAGTATGGGATACAGGGAGATTTTCCTACTGGATTCATAATTGGTTGGCTGATAGAAGGCAGATAGTAGCTGGAGATGGAAAGCATTCTGCCTGGAGGTCAACGTTGCGGGGGGTCCAGCAGGGTCTGTTCTTGAGCTCTGCTCTTTGCAGTGTTATAAATGACTTGGATGAGGAGGTTGAGGGGTGGGTTAGTAAATTTTCAGCTGACACAAAGGTGCATCGAGGGCTATTGCGGCCTGAAGCGCGATATGGACAGGATGTGGCGATGGACTGATAAATGGCAGATGGATTTCAAATTGGATAAATGCGAGTGTTGCATTTTGGATGGTCGAACTCGAATGCTGAGTATAGGGTTAAAGACAGAATTGCTGGCAGTATGGAGGAACACCTTTTGAGCAAGTACATAGGTGCCTCAAAGTTGCCACCAAAGTAGATGGGTTGTTCAGAAACCATATGGTGATTAGGCTTTCATTAACACGGGAATCGAGCTTAAGAACCGTGAGGTTTTGCTACAGCTCTACAAGTTCCTAGTGAGACCACGCTTGGAATATTGCCTCCAGTTTTGGAGGTCGCCCTTCTTTAGGAAAGATGCAGAGGCTTTGGAGAGGGTGCAAAGCAGGTTTACCAGGATGCTGCTTGGACTGGCGGGCTTGCCTTATGAAGAGAGGTTGAATAAGCTCGGACCTTTCTCTCTGGAGAGAAGGTGGAAGAGAGGGGCCATGATCGAGGTAGATAAGATAATGGGAGGGATGGATCGAGTCAATAGCCAGAGGCTTTTCCCCAGGGCAGGATTGACTAATACGAGGGGTAATAGTTTTTTTTAATTATTAGGAGAAATGTGTAGAGGGGACATCAGTGGAAGGTCCTTTTCACAAACAGTTGTGAATGTATCGAATGCATTGCCAGTGGTGGTGGTGGAAGAAGTGTCATTGGGAACATACTGGACATGCACGTGTATTGCAGTGAATTGAGGGGTGCATAGGTTAAGTTATTTTATTTTACATTGGCGTTAACTCTCATGTACAACGTCGTGTTCCTAAAGAGCCTGTTCTCTGCTGTACTTTTCAATGTTCTGTGTTTATTCTCTGTTGTTATGTTTTATAAATTTATTTTTATTTCTGAGCTGCGACAAATTTTCTTGTTTGAACCACAAAAACAAGGCGAGTGTTTCACTGGACTCTCAAGTAATTGGTAATGTACATTAAATGATTAAATAAAAATGTTCTGCAGTAATGGTCCTACATATTGTTGTATTTCTAAACTTGCTATGGTAATATTTAACTCAATTGCACTGACATAGCATCTCTGAAATTAACAGATGGAAAAATATGGTAAATGTTACCCCAATGTCATGCCGGGCGTCTGGTGTTATTGGGGTCACATTCATGAAGCAAAGGACTCACTTTTCTGAGACTTTAGATCAACCTGTGAAAGTATGAATTAGCTTGGCATTTTTTAACAGGCCATGTTCATTCATGGGTTTTTGGAGCCGCCAGCAAGGGGCGAGTTTATTTGTCATCTGCAGTAGCAACGCAGCAGGTGACAGAAAGGTGCCTTATTGAACATCATCTATCTAAGTGGTGCACATGCACACGCAGTGCTGATTGCAAGGGGATTCCAAAATTAAGAAGTGATCGTGAAAGGGAAGCGAATTAGCCCTTTGTCAGGTTGGCATCAGACTTAGAAGACAACTTGCAGAGATTGGATCAACCATATGTATTTCACGGACATTACCAGTGCAGAATTGTCTAATATTCCCATTGATCACAGTTTTGCTCAGGATCCTTGATGCCACATTCAGGACGCCACATTCAGCCAAGTACTGCTTTGGTGGGAAGGGAAATCACTCTGACCACACCTCAAATGACATTGGAATATCAGCTGAAACAAGGAAAATCAAAAGGAAAGATCACGATTTGTTGGAAGAATGTGCTCACTGCTCTTACACGTTCAAAACAAAATTGTTACATGGATCTAACATTAATTCTATTAAGGAGACTTTTGCCCTACTGTAATGAGGCTGTGTGTTTTAATGCTATGGTATAGGTTCACAAAGAAACTCCACATTGTACCATCGGCAACAAGATCATAATGTTCATATGTTTTCGGCAGTGACAAAGAAGCACTATTGTCTGTTCCTAATGAACAGTCATCAATCCAAACTCATCATTGAATGACAACCAATAGCGACACTCAAATCAGCAGCATCCATCACCTCAGTCGAAGACTGAAAACAGAAAGCGAGGGTTAGGGTAAGTGCGAGTAACAGGCAGATTTGTGTGACATACAGTAGGAATGGCAGCAGAGGAATGTGAAGGGGATGGTCAGTGGGAGGATTTGTAACAGCAGAAGTGACAGTACAAAGGAAGTAGGAATGTAAGGAAAGTGTGGGAAGAAGGTGGAGGAGTGATAAGTGGATGAGCATGACAGGGAAAACAGAGTACTTGGAAAAAAGAGATTAATGGGCGATCAATGTTGAGGAAAATTGGGACATGGTTTCAATTGATAGTTGATAACTCATTTCTTTTTTTCTAACACTTCATTCCCGTTCACATCATGCATACACTCTATATTTATGTATCCCATCAATTGCAGACGACAATGTTTTCTCCCGCAAAGTGTGTTGTGTCATCATTTTGCTCTTCTTTTCAATATGAAAAACAATGGGAAACGACTCGAGCAATTGCTTCCAATTGAAAGTAGGCATTAGATTTCCGTTTGATCTCTGACAGAGTGTTTTTGACGACTAATTTAAAACAATATTTATCCTCACCACTCTATTTCATTAAAGCATACTTAACGAATGAGTCTATATCCATCCTGCAGATGAAAACTTCCTTAATCTCTGACTAAAGCAGGGAATGTTACAAAGAAGATTCTCCACGTCACGTAAAATACCAAGTGCCAAAATGTAGTCCAATATTAATGGCATACGAGCGTTATGAATAAGGCATGCAGATGGGGCCGAGTTTAAAAAAAGCAGAATTCATCTGCGTGTCCAAAATATTATTTGTGGTTCTTTCATAAAGATCTCAACTGCAGCACTCTGTCAATTAACCGAAATAAGAAAAAAAAGAGACTGGAATTCTCCATTCGTCTTCTGAAAATAACATCTGGAGTACAAGAAGAAAATCAGTGTTTGTTTGTGATATTCATTAATGGTGTTTGCGTTTCTTATTAAATGTTGCATCTGAGGAACTACTTTCTGCTATTAATTCAGGAAGGCAGCCAGATAAGCCCTCTTTAATTCACTTTAATCTGTTTCCCATTTAGATAATAAGTTGCCCTTTTATGTTTTGGCCAAAATGGACAACCTCGAACATAGCCCCGGCAAACTCCACCTGCAAAGTTCTTCCCCACGTTACCAACGTGTCAATATTTATCTGTGAAATCTGTCTACTCGCCAAAGCTTGTTTTCCAAACTCTTCCAGAATCAATTAAGAGAAAACCACATTGCTGTGCGTCTGGAATCGCATGTAGGCCAGGCCAGACCAGGAATTGATTGCAGTTTCCATCCTTAAAAGTCGTTAACGAACGACTTGGGTTTACCTGACAATCGATTCATGATCACCATCAGTGTCGTAATTCAAGATTTAAACTCAAACTACACCATCCACCCTGGAAGGTTTCGAACCTAATTCTTGAGTACTCTATCTGGTCTTTCGAATAACAATTGTGCGTTAATATGAGCGTTCCAATGACGCCGATTCGAATCCTGCACATTGAAACTACCTTGTGCCAGTATGATATGCCCCAATTTTGCCCAAATGTTATCCATCACACCAATGTTAAAAAGGGTGCAGCGGTTTGCTTTTTAATCAGCACCTTGTGGTGCCTGGACATTGCAACCTGACACAGCCATTGCTCCACAAACATTGAAATCCTCACCATCCAACGCCGCGCCTTCTATCTACAATTTGAATTTATCGCTGTTTTCCTAACTGCTGTGTACATACCACCATAAGCAAATGTTGAGGAGGCTCTTATGTATTGTATTCAAGTACGAACACCCTGGAGATGGAACACCCCGTGGTCCTATTTATTGTCACTGGTGGCATAAATCAAGCCAATGAAGGGAAGGTGTTGCCCAAGGGCCACCAAACATTGTCGGCCTCATTGAAGACCAAACATTGTAGACCACTGCTATACCATTGTGAGAATGGCTACCGCTCCATTCCCCCACATTCATTTTGAGAACTCCGATCACAGTGCTGCCTTTCTTCACCCAGCTTGCAGTCAAAAGCTCAGGGGATTAGCCTCCTCCTCCAATGGCCTCGTTCACTGTCCACTTACCTTTATGTCTACATGTCACAGGGCCGCAGATCAGAAACATCGATTGTGAGATCACTGAGTTTTGTCCATCTCTTGTTGCTTATGCTGTTTCAGATGTAAGTCTTCCTGTTATGTCGGTGAGGAAAATAAGAGCTTCTTCAGTCTGTCCCTCTTATCCAGACCTGGTTGGTGCAGCTCCCAACATGTTCATCTGCACTCTTCATTGAATCATGGTGGATCCCTGGCTTTATGGCTCGTGCAGAGTGAGAGAAATGCCGTGCCGTGAGTTTGCAGACTGTTTGAGTTTTACAGAGTATAAGTCCTCTGTTTCGCATGGCCCTTTGCATCTCATGGAAGTCTCTGTGTCAGCTGCTCAATCTATTAAAGTCTGTCCAATTCAGCACATGTGTTGCTACATAACATGATGGAGGTTTAACAAAATGTGAAAATGACCGTTTCTTCCCAGAAGAACTGAGCAGTAACAGCATTTTCCGTTTTATTATGGGGGTCGGGGGGTGGGTGGAGGGTCTCTGCAGCACGCGGATTGATGACGATGTGGCCAATTATTTCTTTTACTTTTCATAACTCCCTCATAACCTCGCACAGAGTTGTCTAGCAGCTGTAGCATCCACCATCGATGCTATGCGCCATATTGAATGTACATCATTGATTTGCGCCCGATTATCAACACATTATTGTTATAAAGGTGGACTGAGTAAATGGGTGAATTTTGTGCTTATTGGACAATCGGAAAATCTGTATTACCACAGGATATTGGGCCTTCAGTAAATGGGACTTTGTTGTCAATTGTGAGAAAAATGCTGAAAACAATTCTAACTCAAGTCACACACTAGGCTGTTGGTTCGGGATCACGCTGACCCACAATGTAACTGCACAATTCTGATTGGATACTGATGTTTTGAAGCTGACATGCACTGGATATGGTTTATGAAAGATTCAATGGAAGGAATCTTGTGGTCAGGAGTCCAGCACTTACATAAAAGCTTCATTCGTGATCGGCCCAAGGAAGTGAATTACAGAGTTTAGGAGACTCACCAGAAGAGTCAACCATGCAAGACATGCTTGTTGTCATGTGATTTTGTTTAATATTAATGCTTAACTGCGTTTAGATCGTCACTGAGGCCTGTGTTGGTGCATTGACCAGACTGTCCCATACATTTCCCTGTCGTTCATGTATATCTCTCACTGATGTATTGTGAGGGAATCTGTGTATAACGGTCCAGCTCTAGTTTGGAAGCTGTCTGGACAGATTCTGAAGATGGCCAGTGTTTTGGAGTAGTGGTGAAGTGCAGTCGCACTGCGGGTGAATTCAGGTATTTTGGCATTCATTTTCAACAGCTTTGCTGACTGCAAGATGATGTGTTCACTGATCTGAGCGTGAATTAGATGTTTGCTGTAGTCATTGAATTGTGTCATAGTTGACTGCGCATTCTGGGAATTTAGTTATTATTCACTTTACTTATTTTCAACTGAAAAACAATGATAATTTGCTTTTTTAAGATATGTAAGAAATAGGGGCATTAACTCTTCATTGTACAAAATGTAAAAAATAATCTGCCGTATATTTCCCACAGACTAATCAGCTAACAGTCAAGCATTGGCTATAATCCAGAATTCTGTAAACAGGAACATGTCCAGGAAACATCATGATCATTTTTCGTAGGTTCTGTCCCATTGATAGGACAGAAGCAGACAGAGGTGTGCAGCTTCTTGGTGGACATTCAATATGGCGCATAGCATCGATGGTGGATGCTACGGCTGCTAGACAACTCTGTGCGAGGTTATGAGGGAGTTATGAAAAGTAAAAGAAATAATTGGCCACATCGTCATCAATCCGCGTGCTGCAGAGACACTCCACCCACCCCCCCCCCCCCCCCCCCCCCACCATAATAAAACGGAAAATGCTGTTACTGCTCAGTTCTTCTGGGAAGAAACGGTCATTTTCACATTTTGTTAAACCTCCATCATGTTATGTAGCAACACATGTGCTGAATTGGACAGACTTTAATAGATTGAGCAGCTGACACAGAGACTTCCATGAGATGCAAAGGGCCATGCGAAATAGAGGACTTATACTCTGTAAAACTCAAACAGTCTGCAAACTCACGGCACGGCATTTCTCTCACTCTGCACGAGCCATAAAGCCAGGGATCCACCATGATTCAATGAAGAGTGCAGATGAACATGTTGGGAGCTGCACCAACCAGGTCTGGATAAGAGGGACAGACTGAAGAAGCTCTTATTTTCCTCACCGACATAACAGGAAGACTTACATCTGAAACAGCATAAGCAACAAGAGATGGACAAAGCTCAGTGATCTCACAATCGATGTTTCTGATCTGCGGCCCTGTGACATGTAGACATAAAGGTAAGTGGACAGTGAACGAGGCCATTGGAGGAGGAGGCTAATCCCCTGAGCTTTTGACTGCAAGCTGGGTGAAGAAAGGCAGCACTGTGATCGGAGTTCTCAAAATGAATGTGGGGGAATGGAGCGGTAGCCATTCTCACAATGGTATAGCAGTGGTCTACAATGTTTGGTCTTCAATGAGGCCGACAATGTTTGGTGGCCCTTGGGCAACACCTTCCCTTCATTGGCTTGATTTATGCCACCAGTGACAATAAATAGGACCACGGGGTGTTCCATCTCCAGGGTGTTCGTACTTGAATACAATACATAAGAGCCTCCTCAACATTTGCTTATGGTGGTATGTACACAGCAGTTAGGAAAACAGCGATAAATTCAAATTGTAGATAGAAGGCGCGGCGTTGGATGGTGAGGATTTCAATGTTTGTGGAGCAATGGCTGTGTCAGGTTGCAATGTCCAGGCACCACAAGGTGCTGATTAAAAAGCAAACCGCTGCACCCTTTTTAACATTGGTGTGATGGATAACATTTGGGCAAAATTGGGGCATATCATACTGGCACAAGGTAGTTTCAATGTGCAGGATTCGAATCGGCGTCATTGGAACGCTCATATTAACGCACAACTGTTATTCGAAAGACCAGATAGAGTACTCAAGAATTAGGTTCGAAACCTTCCAGGGTGGATGGTGTAGTTTGAGTTTAAATCTTGAATTACGACACTGATGGTGATCATGAATCGATTGTCAGGTAAACCCAAGTCGTTCGTTAACGACTTTTAAGGATGGAAACTGCAATCAATTCCTGGTCTGGCCTGGCCTACATGCGATTCCAGACGCACAGCAATGTGGTTTTCTCTTAATTGATTCTGGAAGAGTTTGGAAAACAAGCTTTGGCGAGTAGACAGATTTCACAGATAAATATTGACACGTTGGTAACGTGGGGAAGAACTTTGCAGGTGGAGTTTGCCGGGGCTATGTTCGAGGTTGTCCATTTTGGCCAAAACATAAAAGGGCAACTTATTATCTAAATGGGAAACAGATTAAAGTGAATTAAAGAGGGCTTATCTGGCTGCCTTCCTGAATTAATAGCAGAAAGTAGTTCCTCAGATGCAACATTTAATAAGAAACGCAAACACCATTAATGAATATCACAAACAAACACTGATTTTCTTCTTGTACTCCAGATGTTATTTTCAGAAGACGAATGGAGAATTCCAGTCTCTTTTTTTTCTTATTTCGGTTAATTGACAGAGTGCTGCAGTTGAGATCTTTATGAAAGAACCACAAATAATATTTTGGACACGCAGATGAATTCTGCTTTTTTTAAACTCGGCCCCATCTGCATGCCTTATTCATAACGCTCGTATGCCATTAATATTGGACTACATTTTGGCACTTGGTATTTTACGTGACGTGGAGAATCTTCTTTGTAACATTCCCTGCTTTAGTCAGAGATTAAGGAAGTTTTCATCTGCAGGATGGATATAGACTCATTCGTTAAGTATGCTTTAATGAAATAGAGTGGTGAGGATAAATATTGTTTTAAATTAGTCGTCAAAAACACTCTGTCAGAGATCAAACGGAAATCTAATGCCTACCTTCAATTGGAAGCAATTGCTCGAGTAGTTACCCATTGTTTTTCATATTGAAAAGAAGAGCAAAATGATGACACAATACACTTTGCGGGAGAAAACATTGTCGTCTGCAATTGATGGGATACATAAATATAGAGTGTATGCATGATGTGAACGGGAATGAAGTGTTAGAAAAAAAGAAATGAGTTATCAACTATCAATTGAAACCATGTCCCAATTTTCCTCAACATTGATCGCCCATTAATCTCTTTTTTCCAAGTACTCTGTTTTCCCTGTCATGCACATCCACTTATCACTCCTCCACCTTCTTCCCACACTTTCCTTACATTCCTACTTCCTTTGTACTGTCACTTCTGCTGTTACAAATCCTCCCACTGACCATCCCCTTCACATTCCTCTGCTGCCATTCCTACTGTATGTCACACAAATCTGCCTGTTACTCGCACTTACCCTAACCCTCGCTTTCTGTTTTCAGTCTTCGACTGAGGTGATGGATGCTGCTGATTTGAGTGTCGCTATTGGTTGTCATTCAATGATGAGTTTGGATTGATGACTGTTCATTAGGAACAGACAATAGTGCTTCTTTGTCACTGCCGAAAACATATGAACATTATGATCTTGTTGCCGATGGTACAATGTGGAGTTTCTTTGTGAACCTATACCATAGCATTAAAACACACAGCCTCATTACAGTAGGGCAAAAGTCTCCTTAATAGAATTAATGTTAGATCCATGTAACAATTTTGTTTTGAACGTGTAAGAGCAGTGAGCACATTCTTCCAACAAATCGTGATCTTTCCTTTTGATTTTCCTTGTTTCAGCTGATATTCCAATGTCATTTGAGGTGTGGTCAGAGTGATTTCCCTTCCCACCAAAGCAGTACTTGGCTGAATGTGGCGTCCTGAATGTGGCATCAAGGATCCTGAGCAAAACTGTGATCAATGGGAATATTAGACAATTCTGCACTGGTAATGTCCGTGAAATACATATGGTTGATCCAATCTCTGCAAGTTGTCTTCTAAGTCTGATGCCAACCTGACAAAGGGCTAATTCGCTTCCCTTTCACGATCACTTCTTAATTTTGGAATCCCCTTGCAATCAGCACTGCGTGTGCATGTGCACCACTTAGATAGATGATGTTCAATAAGGCACCTTTCTGTCACCTGCTGCGTTGCTACTGCAGATGACAAATAAACTCGCCCCTTGCTGGCGGCTCCAAAAACCCATGAATGAACATGGCCTGTTAAAAAATGCCAAGCTAATTCATACTTTCACAGATTGATCTAAAGTCTCAGAAAAGTGAGTCCTTGCTTCATGAATGTGACCCCAATAACACCAGACGCCCGGCATGACATTGAGGTAACATTTACCATATTTTTCCATCTGTTAATTTCAGAGATGCTATGTCAGTGCAATTGAGTTAAATATTACCATAGCAAGTTTAGAAATACAACAATATGTAGGACCATTACTGCAGAACATTTTTATTTAATCATTTAATGTACATTACCAATTACTTGAGAGTCCAGTGAAACACTCGCCTTGTTTTTGTGGTTCAGACAAGAAAATTTGTCGCAGCTCAGAAATAAAATAAATTTAAAAAACATAACAACAGAGAATAAACACAGAACATTGAAAAGTACAGCAGAGAACAGGCTCTTTAGGAACACGACGTTGTACATGAGAGTTAACGCCAATGTAAAATAAAATAACTTAACCTATGCACCCCTCAATTCACTGCAATCCATGTGCATGTCCAGCTTGTTCCCAATGACACTTCTTCCACCACCACCACTGGCAATGCATTCGATGCATTCACAGCTGTCTGTGAAAAGGACCTTCCACTGATGTCCCCTCTACACATTTCTCCTAATAATTAAAAAAATTATTCAAAAGCCTCTGCATCTTTCCTAAAGAAGGGCGACCTCCACAACTGGAGGCAATATTCCAAGCGTGGTCTCACTTGGAACATGTAGAGCTGTAGCAAAACCTCACGGTTCTTAAGCTCGATTCCCGTGTTAATGAAAGCCTAATCACCATATGGTTTCTGAACAACCCATCTACTTTGGTGGCAACTTTGAGGCACCTATGTACTTGCTCAAAAGGTGTTCCTCTATACTGCCAGCAATTTTGTCTTTAACCCTATACTCAGCATTCGAGTTCGACCATCCAAAATGCAACACTCGCATTTATCCAATTTGAAATCCATCTGCCATTTATCAGTCCATCGCCACACCCTGTCCATATCGCGCTTCAGACCGCAATAGCCCTCGATGCACCTTTGTGTCAGCTGAAAATTTACTAACCCACCCCTCAACCTCCTCATCCAATTCTTTTATAACACTGCAAAGAGCAGAGCTCAAGAACAGACCCTGCTGGACCCCCCGCAACGTTGACCTCCAGGCAGAATGCTTTCCATCTCCAGCTACTATCTGCCTTCTATCAGCCAACCAATTATGAATCCAGTAGGAAAATCTCCCTGTATCCCATACTTCCTGTTTAGAACTCGAATGTAGAACAGTACAGCACAGTGCAGGCACTTCAGCCCACCATGCTGTGCCGAACATTTATCTCAATCTAAGATCAAATGCACCTTTATATGCCTTGACTTAATGCCGCCCTTTTGCTCGTACAGCAGTCCGTTAACTGCCCGTTTTGTAATTGACTTCATGACCACGGCTGGCAGTGCATTCCATGGAACCACAACTCTCTGTGCAAAGACTCGTCCTCTGACATCTCCTCTATAATTTCCTCCAATCACCTTAAAGCTATGACACCTCGCTTTAGCAATTCCCGAGATATCTACTCTAACTGTGTCTCGCATTATTTTGGACACCTCTATTAAATCACATATCTTCCTTCTCTCCAGTGTTTCCAGTCTGATCTCACTGAGGATGCAGTTCATAAGCATCCTGGTCAATCTCCTCTGCACCCTCTCGAAAGCATCTATGTCATCTTCATCCTTCCAATAATGAAGCGACCAGAACTGGAGATAATATTCCAACTGTGGACTAAACAGGATTTTGCAGAACTGCAACAAAATCTCGCGGCCTTTAAACTCATTTCCTCCTTAATGAAACCCAAACACCACACGCATGCAGAACATCCAGATCAACTTGGGTGGCAACGGTGAATGATCTATGTACATAGACTGCAAGATCCTGCAGTTCCTCCACACTGCCGATAATCCTGTCTTTGACTTCGCATTCAGCATTCAAATTCGACTGTCCAGAATGAATCAATTCACGTTTATCCAGTTGAACTCCATCAGCCACTTCTCCTTCCGACTCTGCATCCTGTCAATGTCATGTTTTAGCCTGCGACAGCACTCGATGCTGTCTGCAAATCCACTGACGTTTATGTCAGCGGCAAACTTCCTAAATCACACTTGCAATTCCTCATCCAATAAATTCATAACCCGCAAAGAAAAGAGACTCAAGACCTGACCCCTGCTGAACACCAATCTTCACCATTCTCTCGGTGGAATACTTGTCATCCATTACCACTCTCTGTCCTCTTTCGGCCAGCCTCTTCATATCCAAGCCGCGCATATTTCCTGTATTGCTCATCCCCGAGTATTCTGCATGATAAGGGAACATTATCAAATGCCTCATTGAAATCCATGTACTCCGCACCCACTGCTCGACGTTCATCAACGTGTCTCGATACATTCTGAAGGAACTCAATAAGGGCAATGATGCATGAACTGATCCTCACAAAGCCATGCTGACTATTTTGAATCAATCTTTTTTTGGCCAAAATGTCATCAATCCTATCTCTCAGAACACTTTCCATCACCATGCTTACCACCGATCTAAGACTGACTCATCTGTTATTCCCTATTCCCGTTCGTGAACAGTGGATCAACATTCAAGTCCTCCCAATCATTCGGTCCTACTTACATGGAGAGTGTTAAAGCAAATATCATCGCCTGAGGCACAGCAATCTCATTCGTCGCTTTCCATATTAACCTCAATATATCTGGTCCAACACTGTGGTCTTATCTAACTTGATGCTTCCCAAGTTTTCAAGCAAATCCTTTGGGGGCGGCACGGTGGCACAGTGGTTAGCACTGCTGCCTCACAGCGCCAGGGACCTGGGTTCAATTCCCGCCTCAGGCGACTGACTGTGTGGAGTTTGCACGTTCTCCCCGTGTCTGCGTGGGTTTCCTCCGGGTGCTCCGGTTTCCTCCCACAATCCAAAGATGTGCTGGTCAGGTGAATTGGCCATGCTAAATTGTCCGTAGTGTTAGGTAAGGGGTATATGTAGGGGTATGGGTGGGTTGCGCTTCGGCGGGTCGGTGTGGACTTGTTGGGCCGAAGGGCCTGTTTCCACACTGTAAGTAATCTAATCTTAACATAAATCTGTTCACGCCAATTAACCTGGTCCACCGTATTCTTACTTTCAATAAGTCCCCTCTTTCAAGTGAATACTGAAGCAAAACATTCATTTAGATCTTCCCATACCTATTCTGATCCCAGGCAAAAGTTCCCTCCACTGTCCTGAATCGGCCTTAACCTCTCGCTGGTCATTCTTTTATTCCTCACATAATTGTAGAACGCCTTCGGTTTTCCCTAATCCTTCCTGCTAAAGCTTATTAGTGCCCCCTCTCAGCTCTCCTCAGTCTATTTTTTTAGGTCTTTCCTAGCTACACTCTAATCCTCTAATGCTGTGTTACAGCCTTGTCTCCTCAACCTCAAGTAAGCTTCTTTATACGTCTTGTCGAGAAGCTCTTCTCTTGTCATCCAAGGCTTCTTCTTCCCATTCCTTGCCTGTCTCAGTGGGACAAAGTTGTCCAAAACTCACAACAAGCGCTCCTTAAATAGCTTCCACATTTCTTTTGTGACTTTCCCGGACAGTAATTGCTCCCAATTTATATTCCACATCTCCTGTCTCATAGCAGTCCAATTTCACCTTCGTCAATTAAGTACATCTCATACTGTCTGTTCCTATGCCTCTGCATAGCTAATGTAAAATAAAACAGTTGTGGTCACTATCATCAGAACGTTCTCCCACCGAGAGTTATAACCCTTTGCCTGAGCCGTCAACTAACAGTAAATATACATAGCCTCACCCCTTATCGGCCTATCTACATAATGACTCAGGAATCCTTCCTGAAAACAGCTGACACAGTCAGCTCCATCCAGACCATCTGCACGAAGGATGTTACAGTCAAATATTGTGTACGCTGGAATCACCCATAGCATTTGAACGTTTCCAAATTTGTTGTCCAATTAGTTTTTCCATCTCTTTGCTGCAATTGGAGGGTCTATGTAAAATACCCATGCAACATTCCTCAACAAACTCTTTTTCAGCAGCTGTTATGCACTCTCGATTAACAATGCAAATTTCCACCTCTTGTAATCCCCTCATTGTTATTCTTATCAGATCTAATCCCTGAAACATCCAGCAACCATTCCTGCAAGTGTGTAATACATGTCTCTGTTATGGCTACAACATCATAGTTCCACGTACTGAGCTATGCGCTGACTTCATCACGGTTACTCCCGACACTCCATGCATTGAAACAGAAGCACTTTGATCCATCCCTTTGATCTGTCAATTATGTATCCTTCCTTGACAGACACTCTGCATTCTAGTTCTGCCCTTTCAACAACTACACTCTCCTCAGATCAGCATCGTTGGTTCAGATCCCACTGCCAAACGAATTTATACCCTCGCGAAATTCTTTAGCAAATCTCCTTCCCAGGATATCGGAACGTCTCCAGTTTAAGGGCAACTCAATCTTCATATCCAGGTCTAGAAAGTACCCCAACGATCTATGGACCTGAAACCCTCCCTCCCGCACCAGCTCTGTCTTAATGTTTTGAGCTGCACTCGCTCCATGTTGCTCGCCTTGCTCGGAAGTGGCATCGCTAATAATGCTGAGATTACTAATCCTCTCGTCTTGCCTTTAAGCTTCTACTCTGATTGCACTTTTTAGATCCTCAGCCCTTTTCCTATTTATGGCTTTGGTGCAAATGTGATTGCTTCCCCTCCCCGTCAGAATATTGTAGACTCGATCGGAGACATCCCAGACCCTGGCACCTGGGAGACAAAGTCCATCCCGGGAGTCATGTTCCCGAACAGAGAATCTGCTTACCTTTCTTCTAACTATTGAAATGCAAAGTGCTGGAGAGAAACTCAACACGGCTGATAGGATCTCAGCAAAGAGAAAGAGAATTAACGCTTTGAGTTCAGTACATATTCAAATAAGACTCTGCATATTAACTCTAAATTTGTTTCCATTTTTATGCTCATCCACTCTATTTCTCTACAATTTTCTGTTTTTATTTCAGGTTTCCATTGTCCCCAGTATGTTCCTTTCCTTGACAAGTTTCGATGTTGAATGTGCTTATAATTGGACAATATTGCCCATTTCTGTTCCCATTCCAACTGTTGTGTACTTGCATTGCACATGAATCCGTTTCTTCTTCAAGTTCCCAACACAAATCATTTTGTGATATCTTTTTAAGTGGGTAAATCCCACGAAATCGATTTTGTTTGAAACGGTATTTTAGAGGCAGCTGCATTCCATGGAACAACAATTCATGGATAGTACATTGATGATGACACATTCTGCCCTTCACTGTACAGGTTTATTTCTCAGGTTCTGAAAGTTTTTAATCCATTCCACAGAATAATTACAGCAAAGAAAATGAGCAATCAGAGCATCATCTCTGCACCAGATTGGAATTAGCTACACTTCTGCTGTTATTATATTGAAATGTCCCTGCATTCCTCAAAACGATGGTAATTTTGTCTGTTTTAAAAATCTGAATGTCATGTCCAAATATGAACATTCTTATCAAGCTGCATACTCTGTAATTAAATTATCCTGTCCTATTCTCAGTTTCGATCAACAGTCCATCTCCCAAGTGTAACCTGTTTCCTTGTTGTGTGTTATATTTCATTCTATTTATCAGAGTGAATTTCAACTACTGGCGATTGTGATTATTACTGTCTTCACCGGCTATCTCCATCGCCGCTGGCTTCATTCCTTTCTGCATCCTAGCCAATATTGTATTCATCGTGTCTCTGGATCACTAATACATATGTTTTAAGGAGCAAGTTCATTGTTCATATCATAATTCGCTTTAGACTGAAGTTTCAAATGTAAATGTTCCCTCGTTAAAGTCAATAAACTCAACAAGATTTGCGTTACTCGAGTAATGAAAGGGAAGTTCAGACAAATCCATGCTTCCTCTTTCTGTTTAGAGCAACCTGCCCGGTGACAATCATTTGCTTGGCGTGTTCTAGTGGACGAGTGATCATCAAAGGAATAATATATTCATTGCATGTGCTGTTTTGGGGAGGGGCTAGTGGGACATGGTGCATTGTCCATAAAAACAAGGCAAAATCATTTGGCCTGCAAAAAGCAAACATCCAAGCCTCTCTGTTTACTGAATAGAGCAATTGCTGATGTGAAATGAGACCGATAATCAATGATGTCAACATCCAAACCGATCAAGTTACTGAAAGTGCTGTAGTGAAAGATGTTAACTGGAAATGTTTGTTTAGTGACCGTGATTGATGTCACTCTCCAAGGATTCGAACTGTGTCACTGAAGGCTTTCCTTCTCCTATTATTAAGAGGCTTATTTCAGTGATTTATCCCGTTATAGCAGCAGATGTGTCATTCCAATACTAACAAGGATCAACATCTGCAGAGACATGGAAAGGAGAGAGCAGAACCTGAGATCATTAGAATGGAATGTTCCAACAATGGATCAGAATCTGAGAACGTTGGACTGTAATGTTCCAACAATCGACAGAAGTTTATTATGAGGTATTTTATATCTTTCCTGTTGTTGGGAAACTGTATCATATCGGATATTAGGTGCATTGCTGATTATTCAGGCGGGTTACTATCCCATTCTTGCTCTCATTGGTGCGCCTGGTAAGTCTCTCTATCTCAGTCGATTCCATAAACTATGTTGAATTTCATTGTTATTTCAATTTTTATTCACTTTTGAAAATGCCTGAAACTAACGTAATCAGTCTCAGCCACCAACTCCACTCATTACCCATCAACCTCAGACCTCTCCCTCACATCTGAGAGCGAAATTGTTCATAATATCGAGGACTTTTTTTGCCTTGAACTGAATTATGTCTTACTGTTCTCTTCATTGAAAACTCTTTCCAACAGCACCTCCATTGTATCCGACGTCCCACCTCTGTGTCAGTGTTGTTCCTGAATAAACCGTTTTCTGTGCCTTGGTAAAATCAGACTTTATGGCTCCAGCTCTCCAGTGCCCATTGTTCCAGTTACAAATATTTAGATCACACTGTTTTCTTGTCTCCAAGCTTCACAATCGTGACTCCATGTCAGAGTAGTTTTGTTGTTGAGCAGTAATTCAAAAGTGCAGGATATTACTCTTAAGGCACTATTTCAAACCCTACCACAGCTGATGGCAGAACGTAAAATCAAATTATAAGAATTTTAATAAATGCCAAATTGAATTATAGCAAACGTAAAGTCCCGGCATTATGCAGGAAAGCCTATCTGTTTCATTGGTGCCCTTTGCCAAAAAAAATCTAACATTATTATCTGGATTGGTATAGGAGTGACTTTAGACCCGCAACAATGTGCTGACCACATTAGGCCTTGTGGATTGACCTCCAAATCAAGAGCTAATAATAATGATCAGAAAAGTTGCCCTTAGCAGCGAGGCCGACATCCCATGAAATAACAAAATTAAAGGTTGAAACACACAAAAAAAAGGTGGAGATTTGAAATTGAAAGAAACAGTTTAGTGCTGGGGAAATGAAGCAGGTTTGGAAACCTCTGTTAATACAAAAACAGAATTAACATTTCAAGTCATTTCGTTAGGACTGAAAGCAGCTGGGAATTAGTGAGATTGATGCTGACGAAAAGAACCTCTGTTTTTAAGAGGTATTATGGAGTAGATGGAGAAAAATCAGACAGATAGACAGAAAAATAAGTAAACAATGGGATTGTTGATCATTAACTGGGCTTGGGAATAAAATTTGAGATTAATCTAATTTATTTTTCACATTTTCCCATATTCATGAATATCATGCCGAGGTAGTTCCCCTCTGTCTCTTTTCTCTGAGTATGGTCATGTTCATTCATTAATTGATGGGTTGTGAGTGTCGCTGGCTAGGTCAGCATTTATATCCCTTTCCCAGTTGCCATTGAGAAAGTGTTGATGAGCTGCTGTCTTGAATCACTGTAATCAAAGTGCTGTAAATTGCAAACGTATTGGTTCATGTAGGTTTTTTGGCACTTCGAAGCGATTAATGTAAGATGAGTGGCTTGAAAATTTCAAAGAGTAATTGAGATTCAACCAGATTTCTGTAGGCGTGCCGTCATATGTAGACCAGACCACGAGAAGATAGCAGATTTCCTTCCGTGAAGGACAATTTTGAATCAGCTGTTGTTTTTTATCTGACAATCGGCGATAGTTTCAGAGTTTTATTAAATTCTTCATTCCAGCGGTTATATTGAATTCAAATTCCACCATCTGCCGTGGCATGATTCGAATCCAGTGTACATTTCTTGGGACCCGGGATCATTAGCGTGGAGGTAATACCTAGACAATTGCCACTGCAGCATTTTCAATCATCTCAAGGGATAATAGTCATGTTGCCATTATCGTTACTGTGGGACAGAAAGTTGTGCAGGTACATTGTCAAGTAGTTCTATGGAGAGAGGAACTGCTAATATTTTAGGTAACTGGGAATGTGTAGAGCTGTAATCAGTCAGGAAAAGAAACTGAGGACAGGAAAGCATTTCCAGCACTGAATGGGTGTTCCATGCATACACGGAATTAACTTGCTCCAGTCGTTGGAAATCCAGGTAAAGTTCCGGAAATTATTTCTCACGTTTGCGTTGTCAGTTGCTGCATTCATTCAGGGAAACCTCAGGATCTGTTGACGCCACTCTGAGTGAAGTATGTGCACTGCCTTCACAGTGTATCTGGGTTTGCAACACGGCTAACAAATGGAGCAGAAGTTGCATAGAAGGAAAACTCTGCAACAAGAGAAGAGAAGGACACTGCAGTATCCTCTCTGGATGTTCAGGAATATTTTCTTATTTATACATATTCCAGGGACAAATTTTGAAGCCAGTTTGATTCAACACTGGGAAAGTAACAGAGCTGTGTCATCTCCTTCAGCATAACCTGTAATCTCATAACCAGGGAGAGGGCTCTGCTTACACTGGCCATGAAATGAACTGGTTGGAGTCTGGAACTTTCCGAACAGGAGTGGCTAACACACGAATCATGTTTCAGAGTGCCGTCTTCTGATGTACTCACAACATGACAGAGGCCATGTCTGTCCAATGCAGTGTATATGTTCATTCTGTCAACAGGAAGGAACAGAATAACAGAGAGGCCTGGGCAACTGGGTGAGCTCAATAGCTCTTTTCGGACGTGGTACTGACATGGTGCGTCAAGATTCTCCTCTTGTATTGACAATTTCTTGATTCTGTGAGCTACATTCCTGTGTATTGACGGATGCAAACTTTGTCAAGGCTGTTTAGTTATTCTGACCGCACATGTTGAAAACAGACGGAGAGGGAAACCAGAAAACTAAATCCTGGAAAGCTAGATGCCAGCTGTCAGGAAAATAATAGTGCTTTTTGACTAGACACTTCAAGAATGATGATATGATTTGGTAGAGTCAGTCTAGATTCAGGAATGTGAAATCATGTTTGATAAACCTACTGAGGTTTGCACAGAATATTGTTTGTGACATCAATAAACGGGAGCTAGTGAGAGGTGAATAGCTGAATTGTCTGAAGACATTTGACGTTGTTGCACGCACGTGAGTCAACGAAGTTAAAAGTCCTTCTGAAAGGGTTGAATATATACATGCATTGAGAATTGGATCATGGGGAGAATACAGAGAGTACGTTCCTGCTCTTGGTTGAAGGACATTGCTCATAGGGTAAACATAGGCACAGGTAGGCGTTTTTTGTGGGGGCGAGAGAGACTCACGTTTGGTACGTTGCCTCCCAGGTGCAAGGGTACGTGACGTCTCTGATCGTGTTTTCCGGGTCCTTAAGGGGTAGGGGGAGCAGCCCGAAGTCGTGGTCCACATTGGCACCAACGACATAGGTAGGAAGAGGGATGAGGATGTTAGGCAGGCTTTCAGGGAGCTAGGTTGGAAGCTCAGAGTTGGAACAAACAGAATTGTTGTCTCGTGGTTGTTACCCGTGCCACATGATAGAGAGTCGAGGAATAGGGAGAGAGAACAGCTAAATGCGTGGCTACAGGGATTCTGCAGGAAGAAAGGATTCCGGTATCTGGATAACTGGGGTTGTTTCTGGGGAAGGTGGGACCTCTAGAAACTGAATGGTCGACACCTGAACCGGAGGGGCACCAGTATCCTTGGGGGGAGGTTTGCCAGTGCTCTTTTTGGGGGGTTTAAACTAACTCTGCAGGGGCATGGGAACCTAGACTGCAGCTTTAGGGTGCCGGACCTGGAGTGTAAGGAGGTTAGGAACATGGCATCAATCTCGAAGGAGGGTGCCTGTAAACAGGAAGGTGGCTTTAAATGTGTATACTTCAATGCGAGAAGTATACGAAATAAGGTAGGTGAACTTGCAGCGTGGGTTGGTACCTAGGATTTCGATGCTATGGCTATTGTAGAGACATGGGTAGAACAGGGACAGGATTGGCTGTTGCAGGTTCCAGGGTTTAAATGTTTTAGTAGGGTCAGAGATGGGGGTAAAAGAGCGGGAGGTATGGCATTGCTTGTCAAAGAAAGTATTACAGCGGTGGAATGGACGATGGATGAATACTCGCCATCTGAGGTAGTTTGGGCTGAGCTTAGAAATAGGAAAGGTGACGTCACCCTGTTCGGAGTTTTCTACAGGCCTCCTAATAGTCCTAGAGACGTAGACAAAAGGATTGCGAGAACGATTCAGGAGAATAGGGTGGTTGTTATGGGGGACTTTAAATTTACAGATATTGACTGGGAAGGCTATAGTTCGAGTACGTTCGATTGGTCGCTGTTTGTCCAATATGTGCAGGAGGGTTTCCTGATACAATATGTAGACAGGCCAACAAGAGGTGAGGCCATGATGGATTTGGTTCTAGGTAACGAACCAGGCCAGGTGTTAGAATTGAAGGTAGGTGAGGACTTTGGGGACAGTGACCACAATTCAGTGACTTTTACTCAAGTGATGGAGAGGGATAAGTGTGCACTGCAGGGCAAGAGTTATAGCTGGGGGCAGGGAAATTATGATGCGGTGAGACATGAAGTAGGATGCGTGGCTTGGGAAAGTAGGCTTCAAGGGAAGGGTACAATCGATATGTGGAGCTTGTTCAAGGAGCAACTATTGAATGTCCTTGATATGTATGTACCTGTCAGGCAGGGAGGAAAGGATCGTGTGAGGGAGCCATGGTTGAATAAGGAATTGGAATTCCTTGTTAAAGGGAAGAGGGAGGCTTATGTAAAGATTTGGCGTGAAGGTTCAATTGGGGCAATTGAGAGTTATAAGGTAGCCAGGAAGCATCTAAAGAGAGAGCTAAGAGCAGCAAGGAGGGGACATGAAAAGTCCTTGGTTGGTAGGATGAGGGAAAACCCAAAGGCTATCTATAGGTATGTCAGGAATAAAAGAATGACTAGCGTAGGAATAGGTCTAGTCAAGGATAGTTGTGGGAAGTTGCGTGTGGAGGCTGAAGAGATTGGGGAGACACTGAATGAATACTTTTCATCAGTATTCACTCAGGAACAGGACATTGTTGCCGATGTGAATTTTGAGTCACAATTAATTAGGATGGATGGCTTTGAGGTATGTAGGGAAGAGGTGTTGGAAATTCTGGAAAGGGGGAAAATATATAAGTCCCCTGGGCCTGATGGCATTTTTCTCAGGATTCTCTGGGAAGCAAAGGAGGAGATTGCAGAGACATTGGCCTTGATTGTTATGTCCTCGTTGTCTACAGGAATAGTACCAGAAGACTGGAGGATAGCAAATGTAGTTCCCTTGTTCAAGAAGGGGAGTAGGGATAACCCTAGTAATTATAGGCCGGTGAGTCCCACTTCTGTTGTGGGCAAAGTCTCAGAGATAATTGTAAGGGGTAGGATTTATGAACATCTGGATAGGAATAATGTGATTAAGGTTAGTCAACATGGTTTTGTGAAGGGCAGGTCGTGCCTCGCAAACATTATTGAATACTTTGACGAGATGACTAAGGAGGTGGACGAGAGTAAAGCGGTAGATGTGGTGAAATGTATTTTAGAAGGCGTTTGATAAAGTTCTCCATGGTAGTCTACTGCAAAAAATACGGAGGTATGGCATTGAGTGTGAGTTGGAGGTTTGGATTAGGAATTGGCTGGCTGGAAGAAGACAGACATTAGAAGTTGAAGATAAAGATTCATCTTGGAGTGCAGTTACTAGCGGTGTTCCGCAAGGATCTGTTTTGGGACCATTGCTGTTTGTCATTTTTTATAAATGACCTGGAGGAGGGGCTAGAAGGTTGCTTGAGCAAGTTTGCGGATGATACAAAAGTCGCCGGAATTGTTGACAGTGAGGACGGATGTGGCAGGTTACAGCGGGATATAGATAAGCTGCAGAGCTGGGCAGATAGGTGGCTAATAGAGTTCAATGTAGCTAAGTGTGAAGTGATTCACTTTGGTAAGAGTAACAAGAAGATGGAGTACTGGGCTCATGGTCGGAAACTTGGTACTGTGGATGAGCAGAGGGATCTTGGTGTCCATGGACACATATCTCTTAAAGTTGCCACCCAAGTAAATAGTGTTGTGAAGAAGGCATATGGCGTACTGGCTTTTATTGGTAGAGGAATTGATTTCAGGATTCCTGAGGTCATGTTGTAGTTGTATAAGACTCTGGTGCGGCCTCATCTGGAGTGTTGTGTGCAGTTTTGGTTGCCATACAATAGGAAGGATGTAGAGGCACTGGAACGGCTGCAGAGGAGGTTTACCAGGATGTTGACTGGTTCGGTAGGACGATCCTATGAGGAAAGGCTGAGGCACTTGGGGTTCTTTTCATTGGAGAAAAGAAGGTCTAGTGGTGACATGAAAGAGGTGTACACGATGATTAGGGGTTTAGATAGGGTTGACCATGAGAACCTTCTTCCAAGTATAGAGTCAGCTATTACGAGGGGGCATAGCTTTAAATTAAGGGGTGGTAGGACAGATGTTAGGGGTAGATTCTTTACTCAGTGAGTCGTGAGTTCATGGAATGCCCTGCCAGTAGCACTGGTGGAGTCTCCCTCTCTATTGGCATTTGAATGGGCATTGGATAGGCATATGGTGGATAGTGAGCTAGTGTAGGTTAGTTGGGCTTGGATCGGCGCAACATCGAGGGGCCAAAGGGCCTGTACTGCGCTGTATCTTTCTATGATCTATATATCAGTGCCTTGGGCATAGCTATTCACATGGAAAATGAATGATTTGGTTGTGAGATTCATATACCATCAATCTCATTTCGAATTTGTTAGATGTTGAGAGGATGGGAAATGCAGCTGATGAAAGGCACCTGGATGTACCCGGACATGAGGACAGCAAATAATCAGCACAAGAAATATTATGTTACCCTTAACTACGAACTTATTCAAGTACATGAATAAATGTATCATCCTGACATTGTAGAGTATTGTTGAGGCATTATTTGTGGCAATTTGTACAGATTTTCTGTCTGTTATAAGGAATGTTCAATTTGCCACAGAGACGGTGCAAAGGAGTTTTACCAGACGATGGAGGTACCATGAGGCGAATGCGTGTTTAATCTGTCCCACTGTGAGAGAGTAAGAGGTGAATGCACTGCAACTTGAGGGTTGTGAAATGACAGCCATTATGTTCAGAAAATACATCATAGAGTAAGAAATTGTATTTTTTTCTCCATGCCATGTGATTGCTGATAGTTTGCGTACCTGTGTGGAGCTCCATGCTGGTTGAGAGGGAGCTCAAGGCTATGAATTAACTCTCACGATCTCAACGTCAAGTTCATGTGTGACCCTGCACTGTACACAAATCTCTCAACAGCCACAATGGTTTACTCCTGAAAACGTTAGCTAGTCCTACCAGCTTCTGACATCCATAGGAATGCATCTGTCTTTTCGGTGATGGAAAGTGCCTGTTTCAGACTTGACATACATCATTGACTTTCAGTCCTCACTGTTAACAAACAATGTTAAAGTAACACGTCTGTACCATTAACAATGGTTCCTGATGAACACCTCGGTGTGCGAACGGGGCTCTTTGCCTCCCTATGCAACGGGCAGGTGGGACTGAATGAGCCTTCTTCTTATCAAATCGGTTCGATGCGATGAACAGCTTCATCATATTACTGTGAAATCAGTGTGAGGTGTTGAATAAACTCTTTTATTCCGGTGGTAATGACAAGTGTCTAGCAGTACTGTTACGTGAATGTTATTGTTATCCAGGTCTTACTGCGCATGGTTACAGAAGGCTTCAGGAGCTGGAAGTGGTGGGGGGCGGGGTTGTGGGTGCTTTTTCCTGAACATTGTTTAATCTTCAGTGAACATCTCCACTTCTGATCTTATGGAATGGGCAAGGCATTTCTGGAGCGGCTGAAGATTTTTTGCTGCGGAAGCAATGTTGAGGCTCTCCTACTGTGATATCCCGTGACTGAGAGGATTGACTTCCATTAATTACAAATATCACGCTTTGTGCTCTGAATGCTCACAAGCAGTGGGAAGTTTACAAAGGATTCCTTTAAATTCAAATTTGCTTGAGTTCCTTGATATGATCATCAGTCAAATCCTGCCTTGATATCAGGGCCAGTCATTCCTACCTTGTCTTCATGTTTTTTGTTAACGTCTTTAAGTCACCGTGTATGTGTGGGGAGTGTTTCCTTTCCACAGAGGGTAGTGACTGCCGTGACATCACTATTCCAGAGAGTTAGGAGGGATAGTGTAAGAGATATTTGGAAGGGAAAGCACAACGAATTTTAAAAGCATCAGTGTGTTGAGGGCTGCAGGGATTGTGCATAAGAGTGGAGTTGAGACCTGGAGCAGATCAGCCATGATATTATTGAAGTGTAAGTTCGGATTGAGTAGCTGAATGATTTACTCCTGCTTCATATGTTTTCGAATTCTGTTACAGGAAAGTCAGTGGTTGTAATCGTCCTCGAATTCTTATTATTGAATGCTGCAGTCAGGGAGACCAGAGGAATTTGTGAGCAAATTATGTGTGTAGTATTCATAGTATATCTGGGCCAACAACTTGACCAATAAATGGAGAGAGGGTAACTTCTGTAACAAGAGAGGAAGGGGATGTTCCACATTGGTACCACATTCCCTTTCCAATTACATTTTCCAATCCACCAAAAACCGTGAATGACAGTCTCAAGGGCCTGAGGATGGCGTGGAAGGCAGTAGGTGCCCATTATCAGGCGATTTTCTTGAACATCTGTGATCTGTCACTGTGAGATTTTCCAGTTTCTGGAATCAATATTTAGGAATTCCAAGGTAACTGCCCCTGACTGCATCCCACCACTGATGGGTCACTCCTGCCAGTGAGGCTGTTTACCACAGGAATGGTGATGGGTCTTCAGGAAACCTTACCCATCAGATCTGATTCTGTGAGTATAACGGTGTCAGACTGTTTCCTCTCCCAGTCAATATGAGGGATAAATTTGACAATGGCGCAGGAACTAATGTGCTAAAAAGCTGAATGAAAGGCACTCTATCTGATAGCCCATTTTATTCTCAAAACAGATTGAGGAAATCACTACATACATTGAGGGAAATTGATTTCATTAAATGACATGAGAGAGACATGACTGCAGGGTAACCGATATTGGGAATTAAATATCCAGAACACTTTACAGCGGGGAGCGCTAGTCAGAACTGGGAGGAAATAGCCGAATAAGGTATAACATACATATGTACATTAAAGATAATCTTATGTCAAATGTTGAGCTATTATCTTTAGCTTATTCGTTTCGTGTACAAAGTGCCAGTTGAGTTGAGCTTGGAGAAAATTCATACCGTGAGGCTGAGTGCGTCTCACCCAAATTGATGGGGAGAAGGGCCTCTGTTGTTCTATGTTTTTATGACTCCATCACATGCTATATCTAATATTCCCCTGGACATTCCACACCCGACATTTCCCAGAACATCCTATACCAACATTCCCTGGAACTTTCGGTACACAACTTTGCCTAGAACACTGTATGCAACATTCTCCGGAAATTCTGCCCCTGATATTATCTGTGAACGGCCAGACGTCAGGCAATTGAACAGAACATAAGATCCCGAGTGAACGAGAGAAGAAGACACTGTTTCGAAGTCTCCTGCATTTACATTTATTCATGAAACAAGATCGATCACAAGTCAGACGACAACACAACATTTTCCAAACTCTGTTTGTCTTCATGGAACTGGAAGATAATCCTTCGGGACAGCAATGTTTTCACGCTCCATATTGGGAGAAGGAAAGAAGTGACCTATATCTGCTCTCCAGTGATTGAGTGTGTGTGAATGTTCTATAAACTCTCTGTTCTTATGGATATTTCTCTGTCTGTTTGGGGAGCGAGCAGTGCTTGTATTTTCTGACATATTTTTGTCAATAAATCAGACCATCCCATTTGCTACTTCAGCTACAATTATATCAATAAGTCTCTGCATGCAGTGACACATTTGAAAATCTCACTGGGTCCTCAATCAAATTGATAACTTGAACTCCAGGTTGATGTATAACGTGATCGTTGTCCATCCTCACAGTTAACGTCGTGACGACCTATGTCCTGCTTCATAAAGATTGTGGCTTGACTCCATGTGTCCGATGTTACCTGGGGGCCATGGCAGTGGCCGATCTACTGGTCATTATCCTCGACCTGACACTCAGACACATTCCCATTGTTTACCGAGACAAGTTTTATTTCCTGTTCGACATCCCTGTGTGTAATATCCACGCCGTCCTGCTTTATGCAGCCACTGACTGTTCTGTCTGGTTCACCGTCACTTTCACCATTGATCGGTTTGTGGCCATTTATTGCCAGAATCTGAAAATGAAATATTGCAATGAAAAACGGCGGCTGTGGTTCTGGGAGCAATTACTGTGCTGAGCTGTTTAAAGAATATTTTCTGGTATTTTATGCTCACACCTAAGTATCAGCTGGGGAACGACCCCTGGTTTTGCGTGGTAACAAACATTGTTCAATTCTCCCCTGTCTGGGTCACAATCGAGTTCCTCCACCACATTCTAACCCCCACTATACCTTTTCTGCTGATTCTGCTTCTCAATGTTATCACCGTCAGACACATTTTGGTGAGCAGCAGAGCCCGCAGGCGACTCCGGGCTCACAGCAAGGGGTCTGTTCAATCTGACACAGAAATGAGAAATCGAAAAAAATCCATCGTTTTACTGTGTGTGATTTCAGCCAATTTCATCCTGTTATGGTCAACGTTAATGGTATTTTCGATATGGAGACGGATGTGGTACATAATCGATAACCTTGCACATTTAGATTACTTTGTGCGGGAACTGGGCTTCATGCTGCAGCTCCTCAGTTGCTGCACAAAAACCGCAATCAATGCCGTGACCCAGACTAAGTTCAGGCAGCAACTGAAGAATGTGCTGAAATATCCCTTTACCCAAATTCATCTGTCAATCAAATTAATTCATTAATCAATCATTCTGGAATTTTCTCATTTCATTTCAGTGTTTCAGCAATGAAGCACCTGTTGCTATGGTGTCAGACTGAGGGTATCGCTGTCTTGTCCAATCTTGGTCCACAGGGGATTGCAAGGAGATATTCCAATGTTTCTGTCAACTCAGGGGCAAGTGAGAAAAAACAATATTCCACTGACTGTATCAAATACTTTGTAAACAATAAAATTGTTCATTAAAAATTGCAAGCTGAAGAGTGAATGATATTGTTGCCTGACTTTTTGTTGAAGAACCTGATCTGGAGAGAAATAGACTTGGCCCCAAGTCAAAGTACACAGAGAAGAAAAGGAGACTGGTGCCTGATGTCAGGAGTGCGCTTAAAGTCACTCTGCCCTTGCTTTTGCCGGTGACCCCAAATCCGACCTGGCCTTCGGCAGAATTCACATTTCTACCCCGTTTTGTTCTATCTCCACTCAACTGCAGCCGTCTCCCCATTCTCCATCTCTCGCTACCTCCATCATGTGCTTTCCTTTCTGCCCACTTACCCCTGTCTTTCATTCCCTCCCCAGACAGATTGGGAAATGGTGTTGAGTGACAGAGAGTGTGTGGGAGTATGGAGATAAAGGGAGAGAGTAGTCACAGAGAGAATAGGAGGCGAAAGAAACTGGAAGGGAGAGTGAGAGGGGGTTAGAGGCAGAGAGAGGGGAGGGAGTGGAGAGTGGGAGACACAAAGACAGGGACAGTCAGAGAGAGTAAAAGAGAGAGAGAAGGAGAGAGTAGGAAGGTTGTAGCGAAAGTGAGAACGGAGAAGAAAAGAGAGAGGCAAGGAGAGTAAAGAAAGAGGGAGTGCGAGCGGAAGAGAGAGAGTGAGAGGGGGTTAGAGAGAAAGCATGGAAGTTGAAAGAGAGGAAGAGTGCGGGATGAGGTCGAGAGAGTGGGAGGAGGGCAGAGAGAGAGATTGGGAAACGAGTAAAGAGACAGAGAGGGAGGGGTTGGGGTTGAACAGAAAGAGTGGAAGCGGGAGAGAAGGTGCAGATATAGTTGGAGATAGAGAGAGCTGGAGGGTGTTCCGTCACAGCGTGAGAGAAGAGTATGGAAAGTGTGACAGAGAGAGGGACAGAGAAAGAGAGAGACAGAGAGAGAGAAAAAACAGTTTGCAGAAAGAGAGCAACAGAGAGAGTGGGAGGAGAATAGAGACAGAGAGAGGGAGAGCGAGAGGGAAGAGAGAAGGGGGTAGAGAGAGGGGGGAGTGAATGAGTAAGAGAGAGAAGAGGAGGTAGAGCGAGGGAGGAGAAAAGAAACAGAGTAGGAGGGGAGAGAGGGAGAATTTTTGGGAGTTTTAGAAAAAGAGAGAATTTGCTGGGGTGGGAGAGTAGAAAGGGTTATAGAGGCAGAAATTGGTACCGCATAGCGAGACACGGTGGGAGGGTAGTTGAGAAAGAGAGTGAGCGTGTAGTAGAAAAAGAGAGAGTAGGATGCTGGTAGAGAGAGTGCAGTTAGTGAGAGAGGGATGAGGTGTAGAGAGGTGGGAAAGAGGTAGAGTGGGGAGAGAGGGAGGGGTAGGAGAGTGAGAGTGCAGGAAGTGAGGGAGTGAGTAGGTGTTAGAGGAAGAGAGGAAAAGATAGAGGCGAGGGGTACAGCGAGAGAGAGAGTGGGAACTGAGTGGAGAGTGTGGGAGGGGGCAAGCCATATAAAGAGTGGGAGTAGAGAGAGGGAAGGGAGTAGAGAGAGAGTGGGTGGGTGGTAGAAAGAGAGAGAGAGAGTAGGAAGGGGTTAGAGACAGAGTGAAGGATCTTAAAAAGAGTGGGAGAGAGAAGGGGAGAGAGAAAGTGTAGGAGGAGGTAAAACGAGAGTCCGTGAGAGAGTGAGAGAGATGGAGATGGATGTAGAGAGAATGATAGACACAGCGAGTGAGGGGGGGAAGAGAGAGAGAGAAAACGAAGGGGTAGAGAAAGAGTTGGAGGAATTTAGAGAGAGAGTGGCAGGAGAGTGGGAAGGTGTTAGAGAGAGAGAGAGATACCGAGAGAGACCGAGAGAGAGTGAAAGAGAGAATGAAGGGAAAGAAGGAGAGAAAGTGAGTAGAGACTGAGAGGGAGATACAAAGGGAGCGAGTAGAGAGGGAGGGAGAGAGGCTGTAGCGAGAGAGTTGGAGAATATATATGTATGTGTGTATGTATATGTGTGTGTGTATATATATACATATATATATATATATAAATATACACACACACACACACATATATATATATATAGAGAGAAGGACGTCAACTGAGACTGAGAGAGAATGGGAGGAGGGCAGAGAGTCAAAAAAGTGGAAGGGCCAGAGAGAGAGCGAGATGGAGGAGGGTATCGAGAGGGAATGGGAAGAATTATGGGGGAGACAGACAGTGAGAGAAAAAGAAACAGAGAGCAAGGGAGAAGGAGATGTGTAGAGAGAGATTGGCAGAAAGTGGGATAGGGAAGACATAGAGTTTGAGTGGGATCGAGAGAGTGGGAGGAGTATTACGAGAGAGAGGGAGGGATAGAGTGGGAGAGAGACAAAGACAAAGAGTGTGACGCGGATTGAGAGACTGAAACAGTGCAGAGAAAGGTAGAGAAAGTAGGAAGGGGGTACAGAGAGGACGATTGGGAAGATTTTAGAGAGACTTTGTGGGAGTCCGGTAAAGAGAGAGAGAGACAGAGAGAGAGATGGAGACGGGAGAGGGGGAGTTTGAGACAGGTAGAGAAAGAGAATAGGAGGAGGGGAGAGATTGAGAAGGACAGAGTGTGGAAGGGTGTTAAGAGAGTGTGGTAGCGGGAAGAGAGAGAGTGGGAGGGATGTAGGGAGAGTCGGAATTGTGTCGAGAGAGAGAGTGCAAGTGGTGGAGAGAGAGCGTGGGAGGGCAGGGAGAGAGTATATGCAGTTGGTGAAGAGAGAGTGACAGTGGGGTGGTTTTGAGAGAGAGATTCAGAGGGAAGAGAGAGAGGTACTGACAGAGGGATAGACAGAGTGAGACAGACAGACAGATAGCGAGAGAGATTGTGAGTAGGTTGCAGAGAGAGGGAGACAGAAAGAGAAAGAGTGGGAAAGATGTCGAGATAATGGAAGAGTTTGAAGTGTTTAGAGAAAGAGGGAGAGGGTTAGAGAGAGGGGGACGTGGGAGAGAGAGAGAGTTTGTAGGTGGGATGGAGAATGAGAGTGAATGGGAGAGTTTAGAGAGGGAGAGATTGGGAGGAGGGTGGAGAGACAGTGACTGACAGAGAGAAATGGAGAGAGAGAAACAGACAGACAGATCGCGACCGGGAGTGTAACTCATTTGCAGAGAGAGAAATAGAGAGTGGGCAGGAATACCAAGATTGAGTGCGGGAGTGGGAGGGCGCTAGAGAGAAAGTAGGAAGGCGTGTCTCAACAGACAGTGGAGAAGGTGTAGAGAGACAGTCTGAGGGTGTAGCTAGAGAGTGGGAAGGAGTAGAGAGTGATAAAGATAAAGACAGAGAGAGACAGCAAAAGAGAGTGGGAGGAAGGTAGAGAGAGAGAGAATGAGACAAGGAAAGAGAGATCCGGACGGAGAAGGAGACATTGCGGACGTTAGGGGAAGACAGAGAGTGGGACATGGTTAGAGAGAGATTCGGAGGAGGTTAAGAGAACACGGAAGGGGGAAAGAGAGAGACAGTGTGGGAGTGGGGTCGAGACAGAGAGGGGTGGGGCAGAGAGAGAGACTGGGAGGAGTAAAGAGAGAGGGAGAATGCGATGGCTTTGAAAGAAGGAGACAGAAGAGGTAGAGTTAGGGTATGGATGGGGTGGAGACAAAGAGAGCAGGAGGGTTTAGAGAGAGAGAGACTGGGAAGAGGTTAGATAAAGAATGACTAACAGAGAGACAGACAGAGCGAAAGAGAGAGTGGAAGACGTTTGCAGAGACAGACAGAGAGAGAGAGAGAGTGGGAGGGAGAGTTTGAGGTGTAGATAGAAAGACATAGAGAGAGAGGGAAGGAAGTAGAGAAGATGTGGGAGTGGGAACGGCGTAGGGAGAGGTAGGGAGTGATGGTTAGTGGAGGTGAAAGTTAATGGTGGAGGTCGAGAGTTAATGGTGTGCAGACGGAGAGGTGCTCGAGAGAGAGCAAAGGATGGTAGAGTGAAAGAGTGAGCGACGAGGAGGGAGAGGGATGGGATAGAGACAGTGACGAAGGGGGTAGAGAGAGTGAGATGTTCAGGGAGTGAGAGAGTTGAAGGGATTAGAGAGAGTGAAGGAGAGTGTGGGAATGCTTTAGATTAAGAGAACGTGGGAGTAGTTAAGAGCGAGAGAGACAGAGAGTGAATGCGGGTAGAGAGAGATTGAGGATTGGGAAGAAAGGGCGAGGTGTATTATACATATAGAGGAAGTGAGGGAGGGAGCGGTGTCGAGAGAGAAAGGGGAAGCAGGAAGACACTGCGGGAGATTAGGAGAAGTGCACAAATAGAGGGATAGAAATAGTGGTGAGGGTAGTGAGAGTGGTAGGGGTAGAGAAAGAGTCGAAGTGGTATAAAGAGAAAGTGGGAAAGGGGCAGGGAGAGTGGGAAGGGTTTAGAGAGAGAGTCGGAGAGAGGTAGAGAGACAGAGATGGAGATGGGAGAGTTAGAGTAGTTGAGGATGGATAGACAGAGTGTGAGAGTGTTGAGAGAGCGAATGGGAGGAGGGAAGACAGAGAGTGGCAGAGGTGTAGAAATAGAGGGATTGTGGGTGGGGGTGGAGTGAGAGGATGTTAGAGGTCAGAGAGGAAGAGAGTGAGAGGAAAGCAGAGCGGGAGTGACAGAGAGAAAGATAGAGAGACACAGATAGCAAGGGAGGTTGGAAGGGGTTTGCAGAGAAGAGAGAACAGAGAAACAGTCGGAGCGAGTAGAGAGACAGCGATATAGAGCGAGAGAGTGTGCTTGGGGTGGAGAGAGAAAGAGAGTGAGAGTGACCGTGGGAGTGGGACAGAGAGAAAGAGTGAGAAGGGGATAGATAGTGAGAGTGGATAGGATTTAGAGAAAGTGGGAGCGAGTAGAGACAGAGTGGGCAGGTGTATTGAGAGACAGAGAGTGGGAGAGAGTAAAGAGAGAGGGAGACGGCAGAGAGAGAGACAGAAAGAGAGGGTGAGGAAAGAGAAAGGAAGATTGTGAGGGATTTAGAGGCAGAGAGAGCAGGAGCATCGAGACAGAGAGACAAAGACTGATAGAGACAGGGAAAGTGCAAGAGAGAGTGAGAGAGTGGTAGAGAGAGAGAGAGAGAGAGAGAGAGAGTGACGTGGAAAGAGTGTGAGAAGGGAGGGAAAGAGAGAGAGTAGGAGGGGATTAGAGAGGGAAGGAATGGGAGGGGTTGAGATACAGACTGAAAGGGCGTTTGAGAGAGCATGAAGGGGAAAGAGGGAGAGAATGAGCGGGTAGGTTAGGGAGAAAGTGGGAGTGGGGCAAAGAGAGAGACTGCGAGAAGAGTAAACGCAGAGAGACGGAGAGTAGGATGGAGTTAAAGGCAAAGAGAGAAAATCGGGAGAGAGAGGGGCCGTGGATAGGGTTGGAGACAGGGAGAGTTGGAGTGTGTTGAGGGAGACAGTGAAATTAGGGTCGAGAAAGAGCGACTGACAGAGACAGAGAGAGGAAGTCGTTTTCAGATAGAGAGAGACAGAGAGTGGAAAGACAGATCAAGGGAGAGAGTGGTTGAGGTTTAGCGAGAACGACAGGGAGAGAAAGATGAGAACAGTAGAGACAGAGACAGGGAGAGCGACAGGGGCGTGAAGAAACAGAGTGGGAAAGGAGACAGAGAGTGGGGAGCGATGGGTAGGTAGAGAGAAATTGGGAGAGAGGGTGTAGAGAGATTAAGTGGGATACAGGAAGTAGAGAGTGAGAGGGAATGGAGTAGAGAGACAGAGGAAGAGGTGAGAGACGGAGAATTTGGAGGTGTGGAGAGAGAGATGTGGTGGGCAGAGAGTGGAAGGGAAGTTTAGAGGGAGAGACTGGGATCGTGTAGAGAAAGACAGTGGGAGGGGGTGGAGCGAGAGTGAGCAGGGAGTAGAGACAGAGAGAGGAGGAGGATGGAGAGAGAGTGCGGATTAGAAAGACAGGGAAAATGTGAAGAGAGAGTTGGGGAAAGAGGGAGAGTGGTGGGGCTAAGAGGTAGAGAGTGGGCAAAGAGTGAGAGTGACAAGGAGATAGAGAAAGTGGGAGAGCTCAGAGAGAGTGGGAGTGGGTTAATGACAGAGATAGTTGGGGCTTAGAAAGAGTGGGAGAGAGAGAGTGGGAGGAGGTCGACATAAAGAGTGGGAGGGTAAAGAGAGAGTCAGAGAGAGAGAGCGAGATAGACTGGGGGAGTAGAGAGAAGGAGATAGCGTGTACAGGGTGCACAGTATATTGAGGGAGGGAGAGAGAGACAGCAAGAAAGGGTGGGATCAGAGAGGATGAACGGGTAGAGAAAGAGAGTGAGTTGGTGGGGTAGGCAGAATGTTGGAAGGTGTTCGGGAGAGACACAGAGAGAGAGAGAGCGAGAGACACTGGGGTGAGGTGAGAGAGAGTGAGTGGAGAGAAAGAGATGGAGCAAGTAGACCGAGAGGGAGAGAGAAAGTGGCAGGCTGCAGCGAGTGAGAGGGTTTAGAGAGAGAGAGGCTGGGAGAGAAGTAGGGAGAAAGAGAGTGGGGGGGGGGGTAGAGACAGTGAGTAGAAGAAGTTAGAGAGTTACAGAAAGAGACAGTAAGATAGAGTGGGAGGGGTGTAAGAAGAGAGACAGACAGTGTGATAGGATAAAGATAGAGTGAGAGCGGGGTAGGGAGACAGATAGGAAGACGATCAAGAGACAAAGGGAGGGTGATAGAGACAGACAAAGTGAGAGAGTGGGACGTGGAATGAAGGAATGAGAAAGGCAGGGGAGAGAAAGAGCGAGTATAATGGGGGAATAGAGATAAGAATGAATTGGGAGGGTGTTACAGATAGAGTGTGGGAATCAAGTAGAACTGGAGAGTGCGAGGTAGGAGAAAGACAGTGGAGAAGGGCATAGACAGAGAATGCGAGGAGCGTTCAGAGAGAGGGACAGAGGGAGAGAGGAATACTGTTAGACAGAGTGGTGGAGGAAGAGACAGAGAGTGGGTGGGAGGTCGAGAGAGAGTAGGAGTTGGGTCGAGGGAGAGAGTGAAAGTGGTGTAGAGAGACAATGGGTGGGGGTTAGGGAGAGAAAGAGAGTGGCTGGGCCGTGGACTGAGGGAGGGAGAGTGAGAGACTTTGAGGGAAAGTCGGAGGGCGATAGAGAGAGTGACTGACATAGACAGACAGAGAGAGACAGGCAGACAGAGAGAGAGAGAGAGAGAGTAGAAGCTGTTTGCAGAGAGCGAGACAGAAAGAGAAAGAGTGGGAGAGAGCAGCGAGAGATACAGAAATACAAATTGAGAGAGATACTGGTATAGATAGAACGAGAATAAGATTGGGAATTGAGAGAGTGGGAAGGGGTGTAGAGAAAGAGGGTTGAGGGTGTGCTGACAGAGAGTTGGAGGGTGCAGAGAGAGAAAGTGGGAAGTAGTATAAAGAGAAAGTGGGAGGGTTTACGGCAGAGCCGGTGTTGCATAAAAACAGACAGAGAGAGACAGAGTGGGAGGGTTTAGAGAGCGAGACACAAAGAGAGAGAGAAAGAGAGTGTGGGATGGAGGTAGCGACATTGCGACAGAGAGAGAGAAAGAGAGTGGGACTTGCATGGAGAGAGAGAGAAGGGGAGGTGAAGAGAGAAGAGCATAGGAGGGGTATGGTGAGATTTAGTGGGAGTGCGTGAGAGAGAGTAGGAGGAATGAGAGAGCATGAATGGGTAAAGGGAAATTGAGAGTGGCAGCGGGGAGAGAGTTGCGGAATGGGATGGGGTTAGAGAGAGAGGGAGACGGAGGTAGGAGAGAGAGAACGTGTCGTTGGAGTTCAGAGACAGGGAGTCGGTGGAGGGC